>NW_015150728.1:275375-278064 GCF_000732505.1 Cyprinodon variegatus
CCTCCATGCCACAAGTGAACGTCGGTGATCATCCCCCACATTCGTCATTTTCAAATCCTAAATTTGACGATTAGAACGTGAATGACTTCGTTCGCTATCTGGCTCGACGGGAACTGGTGTCTAGGGGTTTACTCAAGTTTAACGATAAACCTCAGAACTATAGGGCTTGGAAACGATCATTTCAGTCTGCCATCCGTGGTTTACATTTGACATCCAGTGAGGAGATGGATCTTCTGTTGAAGTGGCTAGGCAAAGATTCAGCTGAACATGTGGAGCGAATTAGAGCAATCCACATAAACCGCCCAGACGCAGGACTTACTATGATTTGGAACAGACTTGACCAAACATATGGTTCTGCAGAAATTATAGAAGATGCCCTCTTCAAACGAATTGAGACGTTTCCCAAAATAACGAACCAAGACTTTTCCAAGTTAATCAAGTTGAGTGATTTATTAAGTGAACTCTTGGCAGCTAAGGACGAAGGAGACTTACCTGAACTTACGTTCCTTGACACGGCAAGAGGCATCAATCCCATCCTGAGAAAGCTGCCTTTTAACCTACAGGAAAAATGGGCATCAGTAGGTTCATTGTACAAGCAAAGATATCAGGTCCCATATCCACCATTTGGTTACTTCGTGGATTTCATCAGTCAAGAAGCAAGCTTTAGGAATGACCCAAGTTTCAATCTCAACACTCAAGAGGAGATTGCTCCAAAGGCTGAGCGGACAGCTTGGAAGTTGAACAGACACAGAGAAGTTTCTACACACAAAACTGAAGTTAACTCAAACACAAACGGGCTCTTCTCAAAATCTGACGATTGCAACAAAATGTGTCCTCTGCATAAAAAGCCACATCCTCTGCGTAAATGTCTAGCATTTAGGGAGAAGTCCATTGAAGATCGTAAGAACTTCTTGAAGGACAATCATATTTGTTTTAAATGTTGCTCTTCCACACTGCATGTCGCAAAAAACTGCACAGCTAAAAACTTGTGCACAGAATGCAACAGCGAAAGGCATCCCACAGTACTTCACCCTGGGCCAGCACCTTGGGGAGAAGAAGTAGATCCTCCATCCAGGCACGGCGGGGAGGGTGAATCCCCTGTTCAATTACAAGTCAGTGCTCAGTGTACTCAAGTTTGTGGTGGAGATCTTGCTGAGAAATCATGTTCTAAAATAAGCCTCGTAAAGGTTTATCCATCTGGGTCTAGGGACAAGGCTGTGAGAGTCTACGCCATCTTAGACGAACAAAGCAACCGTTCGTTAGTTACGTCACAGTTCTTTGAGGTCTTCAGAGACACGAGTTCAAGTTCTTCTTACACCTTGAGAACATGCGCTGGAGTGAAGCAAGTATCAGGAAGAAGAGCTACTGGCTACGAAGTGGAATCTCTGGATGGAACTGTTCACCTCCCATTACCAAGCCTTATAGAGTGTAATGACATCCCAAACAACAGAGACGAGATTCCAACTCCCGATGTAGCACTTCACCATCCTCATCTGAAGTCACTGGCGCACCTGATCCCAGAGGTCGATCCAAAAGCACCAATCATGCTTCTTCTGGGCCGTGATATTCTCCGTGTTCACAAAGTCCGCAAACAGGTGAATGGCACACACAACCTGCCCTACGCACAGAAGCTGGATTTGGGCTGGGTGATAGTAGGCAACGTGTGCCTGGGCAACGTGCACAAACCACCAACAGTGTGTACCTTCTTTACCACTGCTTCAGATATTGGACGTCCAACACTTTTCCAACCATGTCCAAATGTGTTTCATGTTAAGGAAACATACGATGGATTTCCAGTCAACAAACGCATTCCAGGATGTTCAGAGGAGTTATCTGTTTGTGAAGCTGACCACCTAGGATGCTCGGTGTTTCAGAGAACCAAAGATGACAATCAAGTAGCACCTTTGATTCAGGACAGGTGCTTCATGAAGATAATGCAGGGAGGACTTTGCAAAGACTCAAACAATAGTTGGATAGTGCCATTGCCCTTTAAACATCCACGCCCACGGCTTCCCAATAATAGGTCTCATGCGCTGAAGAGTCTCACATCTCTCAGACGCAACCTTGAGAAGAAGCCTGAAATGAAAAAGCACTTCTTGAGCTTCATGGACAAAATGTTCAAGAATAACCATGCTGAGTTGGCTCCTCCACTCTGTGAAAACGAAGAAAGGTGGTACTTGCCCATCTTCGGCGTTTACCACCCAAGAAAGCCAAAACAAATTTTGGTTGTCTTCGATTCGAGTTCCCAGTTCAATGGTATATCCCTCAATGATGTGCTGTTAACTGGACCTGACTTGAACAATACACTCCTCGGAGTTCTGATTCGCTTCAGAGAAGAAGCAATTGCTTTCACAGCAGACATCGAGCAGATGTTCTACTGCTTTCTAGTTAAAGACGAGGACAGGAACTTCTTACGTTTCCTTTGGTTTGAAGATAATGACCTCTCCAAAAACATTGTCGAGTATCGTATGAGAGTCCATGTCTTTGGCAATAGACCGTCTCCTGCAGTGGCTATCAATGGTCTGCACCAGTCTGTTCAAGGTGGTGAGTTCCATGTCGACAGTGATGTTCAGCATTTCGTGATGAATGACTTCTATGTGGATGACGGGCTGAAGTCTCTACCCACAACTGAGTCTGCCATCAGCTTTCTTAAAAGAACAAGGGATGTTCTCTCCAAGTCAAACCTGAG
>NW_015150728.1:278548-280840 GCF_000732505.1 Cyprinodon variegatus
AGAGCGACTTTGAATGAACTTTCTCAACTTCCAATTCCCAGATTGTACACCAAAATGTCACCTTCAGCCGCTGACAAGAAAGAGTTGTGTGTATTCTGTGATGCGTCAACTAAAGCTATTGCTGCAGTTGCGTATTTGAAAGTTACAGATGGTGAAGGTAACAATCAGATTGGGTTTGTCATGGGAAAAGCCAAACTAGCCCCACGTCCA
This sequence comes from Cyprinodon variegatus, assembly GCF_000732505.1. Lineage (NCBI taxonomy): Eukaryota > Metazoa > Chordata > Actinopteri > Cyprinodontiformes > Cyprinodontidae > Cyprinodon > Cyprinodon variegatus. Next base: position 278,759 of record NW_015150728.1, read on the forward strand.
GAGCATACAATTCCCAGATTAGAGCTCTGTGCCGCGGTACTGGCTGTTGAGCTAGCTGACCTAGTGTCTACAGAACTAAACTTTCAGCTCAACGATGTATCTTACTACACAGATAGTAAGGTCGTTTTGGGCTATGTCCACAACGAAATCAGGCGGTTCTATGTATATGTCAGTAATCGTATACTGCGTATCAGAAGATAATCTAACCCAAATCAATGGCACTTTGTGCCATTGATTTGGGTTAGATGATCAGATCAGAACCCAGCAGATCATGCAACCCGGTTTGTTGTTGCTGGTCGACTCATACATACCAACTGGTTGGCTGGGCCTAAGTTTCTCTACTCACCTGAGGTAGAGGTCTCCAAGAGAAGCTACGATCTGGTTGAGCCAGATACAGATCCCGATGTCCGACCTTTGGCCTCTACTTTGAGCACAACAACATCCCCTGATCATCTGGGTTGTCAACGATTTGCTAGATTTTCTTCCTGGAAGTCACTCACCTGTGCATTGGCCCGTCTTGTGCACATAGCACATCTTTTTCATGTCAAGGCAGCACGAAGCAACTCCTGCAGAGGCTGGCATTATTGCAAGTCACAGGTCAGTGTTGAGGAGAGAAATCAAGCTTCAGCCATCATTATAAAAGCAGTACAAGAGGAGACATATTCCCAGGAGATTAAGTGCATTCAGGAGCAGAAAAGGATGCCACAAGGAAGCCCTTTAAAGAACTTGGATCCTTTCATTGCCATGGACGGTCTGCTAAAGGTTGGTGGTCGCCTTAAACATTCCAACCTTGGTCAAAGTGAGAAAACCCCAGTGATCATACCAGCACAGCATCATATTGCGACTTTGATCATTCGATACCACCATGAGCAGGTACATCACCAGGGCCGTCTCTTTACTGAAGGTGCTATTCGGTCTGCCGGCTTCTGGATTATTGGTGGGAAGAGGAAGACAAGCAGCGTTATCCATCACTGTGTGGTCTGTCGACGACTTAGAGCTCCAGTTAGTGTTCAGAAAATGGCTGACTTCCCAGCAGCTCGGCTGTCTACAGATCCTCCTTTTACACATATTGGGCTTGATGTCTTTGGTCCTTGGATCATCTGCTCACGACGGACAAGAGGTGGTCTTTCACATAGTAAGCGCTGGGCTGTAATATTCACTTGTATGAGTGTGAGAGCCATTCACATTGAAGTCATTGAGTCCCTTGAATCATCTAGCTTTATCAATGCCTTCAGGCGATTCATTGCAGTTCGTGGACCAGTCAAACACATCTACTCGGATCGTGGCACAAACTTCATCGGTGCTTGTAAAGAGATGAAAATACCTTCTAACATGGATGATGCCACAGTGCAAACCTACCTGTCAGATCAAGGTTGTGTGTGGACGTTCAATCCTCCACACACCTCTCATTTTGGCGGGACTTGGGAGAGGATGATAGGAATTGCAAGAAGGATTCTTGACTCTATGTTCCTTCAGATGAAAGACAAACTTTCTCATGAAGTCCTGACAACTTTCATGGCAGAGGTCACAGCAATCATTAATGCTAGACCTCTAGTTCCTGTGACCACTGACCCTGATGATTCATTCATCCTAACACCTGCTGCTTTACTCACTCAGAAAATAAACATTGTTTCAGCACCTGCAGGAGAGTTTGGGGCTTCAGACCTATACAAGCGGCAGTGGCGTCAGGTCCAACATTTGTCTAAAACCTTCTGGGACCGATGGCGGAAACAGTTTCTCCCAATCTTACAGCCACGGCGAAAGTGGCTGGTAACTCAACCAAACATTACACCAGGAAGTGTCGTACTCCTCAAGACCATTCAGTTGGCAAGGAACGAATGGCCTCTTGGACTTGTGACACAGACTTTCCCAAGCAAAGATGGCAAAGTTAGGAAGGTGGAGGTCAAGGTCTGCAAAGCAGAAGGTTCTTCACTCTTCCTCAGGCCTGTTACTGAGATGGTGCTTCTCTTCTCTCCAAGCGACTAAGTACTGTTGTAGTCTAATGTGTGACATGGGAGCATGCCAGGCGGGGAGTGTGTTGTTGGGGATTTATCTGGGTGTGTATGTGTAGGTACTTTCCCT
>NW_015150728.1:282477-284906 GCF_000732505.1 Cyprinodon variegatus
TTTCAGAAGTTTGAATTCTGAGCAGACTTTTCCTTTAAAAGATATGTTATGGTGTGTAGTCTACATGGTTCTAGAGACATTAAACTCTCCTCTAATTTAACTTCATAGAATATTAGAAGACTTTGTGTGTGTAAATTACTATTTGTATTAGTACTGTTGCCAGCCAGCTGGGAATTTATATTTCTGATACTTAAAGATGTTTATTGCCCTCCCCTGTAGGGGTGGTAAATATCTTTATTAATCCGATATTATTTCAGCTTTTATATATTGTTTATGAACACATGCTCTACTAGCTGGGTGTTAGAACAATAAATGAAAGAGTGATTCGAGCTCAAATCATGGTCAAACATACATGGAATAAATTCACCACAACTTCTGTTCAAAATATGAGTTTATTAACAAAAATCATTCATCTCCAAGTCAAACATATTTCAGTTCAAAACTCTTAACTAAAACTAGTGACACTCAACCAAAACTAAACTACTATGAACAAAGAGGAAGGGGAAACATGGTGGAAAACCACATAACAGTTTAAGATGGATCTTGGGTTTGAAAACCAAAATTTATCTGTAAGAATTTAGGATGTGATCAAATTAGCTTTTCACTTATTTAGAGCAATTGGAATGTTTCACACCAATTCACACTCCAAATCCATGAGGTGAACAAAACAAAATTTGGCCAAATAATGTTTTATTAAATGATGTGCTTAATCAGGAACCAATAACCTTTAGTCAAATGATTCTTTACCCTCTTTGAAATAGCTAGAGGCGAATAGACATGAGGATTCCATTAAATTACTCTAGGTCATACTTGGTAATTGAAATGTACTGAGCATCTGAGGAACACAGAACACTAATGTTGTTATGTTTCTGTTTCTGTTATGGTTTTCTTTTGGATGTTCTGTTTTGCTTTGCTCTTTGTTTTTTAGCTTTTTATGGTTTAATTCTTATTTTGTTGTGTTCTTTGGTTTTTTCTCAGTCACTGTCTCAGCCTTGGTTCTGTTATGATTTCTTTTGAGTATCCAGTTTTGCTTTGCTCCATGTTTTCTAGTTTAAATGGTTTAATTCCTAGTTTATCTTGTTCTTTTTTTATTATTTACTGTCTTCGTCTTGGTTCTGTTATGTTTTCTTTGTGTTTAGTTTTACTTTGCTAAGTACTTTGCTAAGTGTTTAGTTTTACTTTGCTCCATGTTAGTGGTTTAATTCTTCTTTTGTTGTGTTTTCTAGTTATTTTCAGTCTTCCAGGTTTTTATTTTTTGCCCTCTGCTGGCCTCTTGTGTTCTCCCTTTTCCCTAGCTCTTTTTCTGTTCTTCTCTCTGCTTACCTGTTCCCAATCTGCTCATTAACCCTCTTTGTTTCTCTCTCCTATAAATGCTCTCTTTCTTCAGTTCCTCTTTGCAGGGTCCTAGTCTAACTTCGTCTAACTTCCTCCAACTCGTCTCTCTGAGCCTTCCTCCTTGTTACAGAGATTCCCCTGATGTCTCAGTGGTTTTTGGTACGTTTTGACTTGTTTACATGTTTTTTTTATGTTTGGATTTTTGTACTCCTGGTTTCCTGTTTATTTGGACTTGGTTTTCATATTTTGGATTTTGGATTTGGACTTTCATTAAATCACCAAGAAATCTCACCTCTGCTTTCCTGCCTCTGCTTTGGGTCAACTATCCATAACCAAATCCTCACAAATGTTATATCAGTGTTTAAACCCTTAGTGATATAAAGCTTGTCCAAGCTTCAGCAACAGCTCAACACATGTTTCTGTATAGCATAGCGTAGCATGCAGTCCATCCTGTTAGCTTTGCCTTTACTCATCAGACATTAAATGATCAACATCATCAAAAGATATATTGTTTGTTCTGCTACACCTGCAAACCTTTTGTCCATATCCATTTGGAAGGCTTGTGTTTTTCATCCAGCAGAGGCTCACAGGCTCTCAGCAACCAGGGGTTTTCTTTGTCTCAGTCTCCTAAGGGATCCTTAGGAGATGTTCTCCTCCAGTCTGGCTCTAATTCTGAAACTCAAGAGAAATGTGTTGCAAAAAGGCTGTTTTGCGGTCTGGTTCTTAAAGGTCAACAATGATGAGGTGCAGAGGTCTTACAACTGTTTAATCACCAAAACTGTATTTTCTTCTCCGGTCATCATGTCAAGATGAAACGTGGACACTGGTTCACATGTCCATAAACCATGATCATGGCATATGGCAAAACAAGTTGAAAACACACTGCATATCCTTGATGACAAGGCTTTCTTTATCAACCAGGAAAAGCTTTAAAACCATTTTGAATTAAACGGACGCTGGTTGTTGCTCCCTCATCACCTTCATGGTCCTGTCTCTCCTGTCCTTCACCTGTCTCTTTCCTGTCAGTCTCGCCTCCTCCTCCCTTTCTTACTCCAGCACCTGCATTCTCATTCTCTACAGCAAACATTAAAAAA
>NW_015150728.1:286378-289315 GCF_000732505.1 Cyprinodon variegatus
TTACCTCAGCCGAGAGTCAAGAGCCACCCGTCCTAAGCCGGAGGAGGGGGGTTGGGACGGATGAGGCAGCCGTCACCGAGTTAGGTTCGGTCACTCCGTCCCACGCTGGCTCCCTGTTTCGACTACGTGCTTGCACTGTAGTCGACCAAAATCCCAGACGATTTTGAAATTCCCCCCAAACCTTTAATTAGGTCTGAAAAGTAGAAAAAAATGTCAGGGAAAAAGAGGACATCTTGTCACCCTATCTTTGCTGCTCTGGTTTTGCGGTGGAAAAAGTGGGTTAGGGTTAGGATAATAGGATAATTAAAGCGAACATCTTTTGTCGGAAGATTTCGGCATTTTAAGTCAATTTAGGTGTTGATAAATTGTTTCGGAGGAGTGATCATAGTGCTCTGCATCATCAGTGCTGCCTCTCTCCCTGCCAGCTCCGAGATCAGTGACACGCTGCTCCTGCTGCTCTAGACGTGCTGCAGACAGCATGATAAAGATGGCCGTCGCTGTCCTCATCAAACAAGAGCGTCTTCAGGCAAAGGATATGATGGACTACTGCAGGGGATCTTCTCTACCTACAGTATAGTCTACAATATCTAACATCGGTTTCAGGTTAAATGAATGGAATTCCAACTGAATACCTTTCACTCTTATTTCAGCACATCTTTGCAAGGTGAAAGCTAAATATGCCACTTTTAAGAGGAAACTATCAGCTGCCAGTTCACATAAGCTTAAAGCCTTGCTCTGCTCCTGGTTCCAGTACTTCCGGTTAACATGGCGGCCAGGAAGCAACCCCATGACAGTGCATATTTTCTCTTCTTCTATCTATAACAAGAACAGCTTGTTCTGCTCCTGTCTAGATGGTCGCATGAAGAGGAGGGGCAGGGACTGAAGTACAATTCAAAGAACACACCAGCATGTGTTCTCTATGGAAAGCTCCTTTTCCCTTCTTCAAAATAGCAATCAGTAAAGTCTGGGTTATCTGCTTAGCTTCTTAGTTTTTCAGAGTATTTGTTATTGACTCATAACCACTTTCTGCCGGATGCTTCAAACTAATTACTTTTGTGTTTTGTTTAATCTTGTATTTTACTCCTATCTCCATCCTCTCCATGTGACTCACCAAATTTTTCCTGCTATCACCTTTCTCTCATGTGGCTCATCTTTTCACAGCCACAGAACACGAGTTATAGATTATCAAAGAAATTAGAAGCAAACGCAGAAAAATTAGAAGAAGCCGCTAACCTGTCCTTCCCCTCACAAACATGCAGGTTAATTGAGCTGATAAATGCATGACAGAGAAGGTAAAGTTCAGTAAAGCTCAAGACAGCACTTAGTTTCACCTAAAGCTTCAAACAATCAACAGGAGGCAAACAAAAAGCACCCTTTGTCATTAAAAATGATGATAGCTGTGATATATGCCAGGTTAAATGAAAGGCCTTGGCACCAGAAGAATACTGTTAGAAATGTATTTGTAATTAGAAAATAAACCTCTATGCAATGCCATTCCTTTAGAACAATATAAAACCTTGACAGAAATCACTAAACCTTTTGAAAAATCTCCTCTATTCATTATTTCTCTTTCACTCATCATATAAAACCTTGCAAGTAATTATAATGCTGTGCCTCTTGACACCAATGTTTAGACAGAGGAGAGTGCTAAGGTCAAAGCTAATCGTATGGTGGTTTTATTATGATAGATAATGGTTTTTGCATGTGGAATCATCCTCTACAAACACGTAAAAGGGAAATATTGCTGTAGGTTTACTGGTTTTACTCAGTACAAGCATTTTAGGGATAGCTGTGATTTGGTGCTATATAAATAAATGGAATTGAACTGAGTAGCTGTCACAGTATAAGAGTATAAGAATAAACACAGAGGTATGAGGAGGTGGTGAAAGAGAAACAGGCAGAGTTACCTTCCACTCTAAAACCTCCATGTGCAAACTAAATTATCTGACAGAAATCAGGCTCACTGGGGGCGTTAGTGAGCAAGACATGGAGTAGGACGCACTTGTCCGGGTTCCTGCAGAATCCGTAACTTTATACCATACAAACAACTATTTTTGAATGAACAATGGCACAACGGAATGTTGAAGATGTCTACTGAAGCCCAAGCTTTGTATTAGCTGTTTTAATGGCGGACAGACTCCAGAAATACAAATTCACCATAAGCACTAGCAAACAAGCTAACTCGAAGCCTACCATGAAGAACACCACCAAGCTAGCCACGCAGGGTGGAGCACTCAACACCACACCCACCCACCCCTCAAGTGAAGATTCAGGTATAGCTGAAGACTTAAAAGTGGAGATTTTGGCCAGCATAAGTGAAGGCTAGCGGATATCCCAGAGGCTAATTCCAGCACCCTGAAGGCTATAACGCCCTGAAAGAAATGCTACAGCTGGATCATGACGTCAAAGTGGATCGCTCTCATCGTATTTTTGGGAGCTCAAGAGATGGAGATAAGCCACGGGTGATAATTGCTAAGATGCATTATGATGAGGACGCCGTGGAGATACTTCGAAAGGCTCATGACAAAGCACCACTACTTTACAATGGCCAGCGGATCTCAATCTTTCCAGACTACACTGCTAATGTTGCTAAGGCGAGAGCTGCATTTTTGGAAGTGCGGAGTGCCCTACGAGGAAGAAAGGACATACGCTACAATCTTCTCTTCCCAGCCCGACTTCGAATAACTCATAATGGCAACAGTAGAGAGTTTGTGGATCATCGGAAGGCTATGGACTATGTCAAGAAGATCCTAACGGAAGAGCGACCTGCACCAAAGGACTAATTCTATCTTTGGACACTCAGCAAAATACATTGGAAAATACAGTCGGAAAATACTGTGGTAAAAACTAATATGCAAGATGCAAGGTCTGTGATTTGTAGCTATTCGTTTTACATAATCATATAGTTGTTTTAGGTGTCTAATTGTCCATCCGCCA
>NW_015150728.1:289936-294345 GCF_000732505.1 Cyprinodon variegatus
ATGGACCTAGTGAAGATGAACCATGATTCATTAAATCATTATTCAATAAAATCATACAACATAGGACTGGACTGTTGCTGATGGCAGGTGTTTTTAATTGTACAATGTCCCAGTTTGCCGATAGATAACCACCATCAAGAACACCAATATCTAAAATGAGTAAAGCCCTTAAACACTATGTTTTAGAGGCTGGTCTGGTCGATGTATGGAGAAGTAAACACCCAAGAGCTAGAGATTTCACTTTCTATTCTAATAGACATTTATCTTACTCTAGGATAGATTATTTCTTTAGTCCTAAGGCAAATTTGGACAAAGTGACAGATATTGAGATTATGCCGATTACCTTATCCGACCATGCGCGTGTCCTGTTACAATGGCACATAGGACTTAGACCAACAACCAAACAGTGGAGGCTAAATACGTCCCTGCTGAATGATAAAGAATTTGTGTCCTTCATTACTAATGAATTAAAGGAATATCTGAACAATAATTCTAAACCAGAAACAAATCCTCTAATTTTATGGGACTGTGCTAAAGCATACTTACGAGGCAGAATTATTTCATATGCATCAGCGAGAAAGCAGTAGAAAGAAGCCAAGCAAAAAGAAGTAGAATGTAAAATTAAAAACTATAATATGAACATAAACAATCTAAAAAAGCTGCCATTGTAAAAGAATTGAACGCAACTTAAAGACAACTCAATAGCCTATTATCTGATAAAATTGAAGGCAATTTAAGATTTACAAATCAAAGATACTATGAGGATGTAAATAGCGACAGCAAATTATTAGCGTTCAGACCACGGAAACAGCAAGCATCAAATATTGTACAAAAATTTAAGGTCCAATCAACTTATGTTACAAAACCAAATGACATATTCAAAGAGTTTTACAAATTACTTTATAAAAATACGGACACATGCACAAATGAGCAGGAACTTGCAGAATATTTAGAACATATAAAGATCACAGAACTGACAGACCAGTTAGCTGAAGAACTTGACAAAGGAGACTGAAATTAAACAAGTCATCTCCTCTCTTAAGGGCAACAAAAGCCAAGGGCCAGATTGCTATGTTATTGAGTTCTATAAAGTTTTTAAAGACTTACTTACACCTTTATTAGTAAAAGCTTATACATTTGCTTTGGAGTCACAAAATTGGCACATGGTCAGAAGCCACAGTAATTGTTATTCATAAAGAAGGCAAGGATCCCACAGATTGCCAATCCTTTAGGCCCATATCCTTGTTAAATGGAGATCTGCGTATACTAACAGCAGTATTAGCAAGGCGTGTCAATAAAGTAATAACCCAAATTATACACCCTAAACAAAATGGGTTTATTACAGGAAGGTACAATGGCAATAATCTGCGGCGTCTTTTAAATGTAATATCCCATCTGAAGAATGAAAAACTAGAATCTGTAATCATAGCTTAGGATGCACCAAAAAGCATTCGATAGAGTATCTTGGCAATATTTATTACAAAAATTAAAGCGATTCAAATTTGGCCCAAATTTCATTAATTGGATAAAAACACTTTATTCATCACCACAAGCAGCTGTACGGGTTAATGGACATAGATCAGACCGACTTGCCCTGGAACTTGGATGGTCACTATCTCTGCTCACTATCGCCGCTACTGTTCGCTATTAGCACAGAGCCGTGAGCCCAACTCATTCGGGATGATCAGAATATGAAAGGTGTTTTAATAAATACAGAACAACATAAAATATCATTATATGCTGATCATGTCCTATTATATTTTACTGAACCTGCTTCAACAATTCCTCATTTTAAATATGTCATTCAGCAATATGGATATTACTTGAATATAAAGTGAATGTTGATAAAACTGAAGTTATAGACTTAAAACAATCTTGTTAATGACAATGTTAAATTCCTAAGTGGATTTAAATGGCCCAAAGAAGGCATTAAATATCTCGGCATCTTTATTCCATCCTCCTTAAGTGATTTATATAAATCAAATTACACAAAAATAATTAAAAACATTGGCAATGATTTTGAGCGATGGTCCTCTATCCCTCTTTCTCTATTAGGCAGAGTTNTTTTTCTTTCCCCAACTCTGAAAGTCTGGAACTTTTACCTTTCATACTCTTGAAATCACTCTGTTGTTTGTGTTTTGTTTTTTATGTTTAAAAGTGTAAAAATACGCATGTACATTCGTACCACATTGTATTATTTCGGAAAAAATTATAAAAAAAAATTTGATCAGAAAAAAAAAAAAACAGGCTCACTGTCAATAGATCATTTAAGGGCAATATAATCCAAGAAAAACAAAGTCCAAAATGTTAAATAGGAAACAGAAATCTTAACCAGAAAGTAACTAAAAGAACTTTGAGGCAATGCAAAACCAAAAGAAGAATAAGTGAAGCCCCTGGTCAGAAAAAAAACAGGCAATCAAAAGTCAAAATAACTAATAACAATACATTATGAGCAAAAGCTTACATGGATAGATGTCAGATTCGCAAGTAGTATCAAAAAAACCATATAAATAAGAGATAGTAAGTTTGTAAAGCACGATATTGCTTTAAATTACATTACACATTTTTGAATATTTCTCTCTGATTATTTTGCGAACTGCATAGGATCAAATGTAATTCTCCCAGCGCGATAGAAGACTCGTTTTTAGGGAAACTATGGTTTGCTCTGGTGTCTGTTTTGTAGAATAAATAATTTGCCGAGTTATTAATCCGGGAAAGCCGAATCTGTGAATATTTTTGCCAACTTTACTGCAGCTCGCGATGCTTGCTGCGTGTCTGCAGTGGAAGAGAGATCGCCTGAGTTATATTTCCCCCCAAATAAATAACGGTCATCATCGTATAAATGCTCATTATTTTATAAATATTGTTGCTTTTTACAGCTTTCCAGCTCATGCAGCTATTTTCATTGTACAGATTAGTTATTGTCTGATCGCTGCGCAGCTGGCTGCGCNTATAAATATTGTTGCTTTTTACAGCTTTCCAGCTCATGCAGCTATTTTCATTGTACAGATTAGTTATTGTCTGATCGCTGCGCAGCTGGCTGCGCTGAAATCATTGCAGTGTTGGCGACATTGATGACGTAGACCTAGTTATATTTAATAACAAATATGATTTTTCCGCCCTGCTCTCAGGTAAAACACTCAAAGAGAGATACTTTAGCTGAAACTGAAGGGGGTGGATTTGTTCTCCACCCACAGCACTGATGGGGCATTTACATCTAAAAAGGGATTCACGAGTTGATAAGTACCGCGGGGGTACTGGAGGCTGACGAAAATTCTCGCATCTCTGGGACTTTTAGTGCTAAAGCACAGTTTAACATTTGGCTTTACTGCAGCATCAATTAACCCCTGCCGAAATGTTATATCACACTGGATGTTTAAGCTACATGTAGCTTTAACATGTGAGACATATGTTGTGACCTGACCTGATGACCTGATAATTCATGATGGACTTTAATTAGGGCGTCAATTCAATTGATAGCGTCAATTCACAACACGTCATCTCAAGGCACTTTACAGAGACAATGCAACCAGATCATACAGTCAAATTGATTCAAAGTTTTCTATTAAAGCCAAACCAGTTGATTGCATCGACTTGAAGCAAGCCCTCACACCAACAATGGTTGTAGCGACAGTGGAGTGGAAAAACTCCCTTTTAACAGGAAGAAACCTCCAGAAGAACCAGGCTCAGTGTGAGCGGCCATCTGCCGAGGCTGACTGGGGTTCAAGTTGTGAAGAAGAAGTTTCCTCCCTAGTTTAGATAAGAAGGAAACATAGATGAACATGTTCTCACTGTGTTCAAGGTTCTCATGTCCTGTTTCTGGTATAAATGAGAAACAGTTGTCTGAAGTGTTGATCTGACTAAATTTATGTCTTTGGTGAACTGAAGTGTTTCTCTTGGGAAGACTCAATATTAGAGTGTGAGAATTCTCCTTATATGCAGGGGTGGGAAGCTACCTCGCCAGAGCCACACTGAGAGCTGTATTCAGCTGTTTTGTCGTTCTCCTCTGCAGAGTGAAATAAAACCTTTTTTTACTTGCATATCAACTCTCAATGCTCATTTTTTCTTCACAAAGTAGACAGAAGCGGACATACAGAAATAAGCAGATACAAAAGAAACTTGTCAACCAGCTCCACAGGGGGCCCCGTCCAGGAAACTAACAGCCAGGCAGACGAGCTCCGAGCCAGTTCACGTCAGAGGACGAAGAGAGCACTTCCAGCCTGTCACAGTCAGAGAAACAGGAATACAATGAAAATTAGGCCGAGCTCAAACATCTATAAACAAAGGTGTCGATGGCAGCAGCACAGCTGATATTTCTCTTCAGGATGGTGTCACAGCCAAACAGGAGCAAAGTTAAAGGAATAGTACACCCAAAACATGATTAGCCTTCATTTTCTACTCACCCCCAT
>NW_015150728.1:297025-307570 GCF_000732505.1 Cyprinodon variegatus
CTCCCTTTTAACAGGAAGAAACCTCCAGAAGAACCAGGCTCAGTGTGAGCGGCCATCTGCCGAGGCTGACTGGGGTTCAAGTTGTGAAGAAGAAGAAGTTTCCTCCCTAGTTTCCCGTCCAGGACACTAACAGCCAGGCAGACGAGCTCCGAGCCAGTTCATGTCAGAGGACGAAGAGAGCACATCCAGCCTGTCACAGTCAGAGAAACAGGAATACAATGAAAAATAGGCAGAGCTCAAACATCTATAAACAAAGGTGTCGATGGCAGCAGCACAGCTGATATTTCTCTTCAGGATGGTGTCACAGCCAAACAGGAGCAAAGTTAAGCTTCTTAACACAAAGCAGGTCTGGAGACAACCAGACTTACGCACAGTTTTTCTACACCTCTCCAGGAGTCTTTATCAGTTCTTTAGAGAGAAATCTGTAGATGGAGCGCTTATGTTTTTAAGCAACATGGAAGCCCATCTTCACCCAGTCTTTTGTTTTTTTGAGGTTTTGTATTTGGACATTTGAATCAAGATGACTGTACTTGTTTTTTAGTTTCCATAACCTGAATGGCTGAGAATATGCACTAGGAAGTCAAACTTCTATATGTCCACTTGTGTTTGGATTCAGGAAAATGAAAGCTGTAACTAGGCCCCAAGATCATTTTTTCCTTCAAAGAATGACATAAAAAACTAAAACTTGACCACAGTTTGTCTTCCTGTTTGCCTGTCATCGCCTGGGAAATTAGTTGTGAGTTAGCTGTTTTTTGTTTATGTTTGTCTGGTCAGGTATACACAAACTCTGCAACATGGGGGACCAGAGGAGAAAACAAAGCACACTTGAAAAATTAGGATTTTTTTCATTAAGTAAATAAAGACTATATTACTAAGGGAGTGATGACAATAAAGAGTTTATGTGAGGATGATATGGGCTTAAGACATTACTATATAAGAACCTAGAGAAAAAAGTGCTAAGGTATTTAAGGAATTATTTCTGTCTTAAGTAACAATTGCAATAGATTCAAAGTTCCTCTGTTATAATGTAATTTCCTGAAGTTTCAGCTCCCGGTATGAAAGTAACAGGAGAAATGAATCTAGCTCTGGGGAGGAAAATAGTTCATATAGACGCTAATGGGAGAAAGGTGCTATTATTTGTTTGACTGTAACTACACCCCTGAATGTGGTTGAGTTTACATATTGCACAGACCGAACTGCCAATTTCTGTAGCAATTATTGGATATTAAATCAAAAATGGCAGACACTCCGAATGAAGTGCAGACTATATATTGCTACACCAAGATATACACAGACATTATTGTGGGAATTGGGCAAGAACATTTGATATCATTCTTTTCATCCTGTTTTTGATCCCAAAAAAAACAACGATTTGCTCAGTTAAATATTCAATTCAGTTTATTTCTATAGCTCGAATTCACAACACATGTCATCTCAAAGCACTTTACAGTTCCCCAGATCATACAAATTGATTCAAAGTTTTCTATCTAAGGAAAACCAGTTTATTGCATCAACTTATTGACTCGAAGGCAATCCCTTACAGTAAGCATGCTTATAGTGGGTGTGGAGAGGAAAAACTCCCTTTTAACAGGAAGAAACCACCAGCAGAACCGGACTCAGTGTAAGCAGAAGCAGACATACAGAAAGAGGCAGATATACAAAAGGCAGCCGCCTCAAGGAAACACACAGCAAGGCAGATGAGCCCCGAGCCAGCTCCCATGTCAGAGGATGAAGAGAGCACAACCAGCCAGTCACTGTCAGAGAAACAGGACTACACTGAAAAACAGACCTCTATAAATAAACGTGTTGATGGCAGCAGCAGAGCTGATATTTCTCTACAGGATGGTGTTACAGCCAAACAGGAACAGACGAGGCAAAGCCACTATGAGAAAAAGCAGAGAGAGAACATAATATTAGAGATTGAATTAACACATTCTGCAGAGTGGGGAGAATAGAGATAGAATGAAACAGAATAATGAAAAGGGGCTCCCTATGTCCTTTATAAGTCTAAGCCTATAGCAGCATAACTATAGAGAAAGCTCAGGATAACACCAGCCTCTCTAACTATAGAGGATATATGCAGGATATTTCTAAGTTTTGCAATATTCCGCAGATGAAAGAAGGAAATTCTAGAAGCCTATGAAGTACAAAGTAAGTAAAATCTCATCCTGCAGAAGGAACATTTTGGATATAGTGGAATAGAAATTGATCCAGAAATTAGATTTACATTTGAAAAAGAAATGTTTTCTTTGAAGTTTCCTTGATGGTAATGCACAGTTGTAAATACCCATTACATTACTAAATAAAATATTCTTCATAATCTGCAACTTTAAAGGTACATTCACAACAAACAAAAAATTTCACAGCTGAAGCGAAAGGTTTCCATTATCTCTATGTAGAGGGTGGATCTGAAGCGAAGCAATGGTGGCGAATTTATGAAGGTGAACAGCATGATTTTGGTGAAGTTTGTGGAATTTGATTACTAAATAGCCGACAAATTAAGTGAGGCAATAATTACAGAAGTTGAAACATGTAAACTTTTGTTTACATTCTCGTTGTGAAATCCAGTCAAGAACAAAAGGAAGATGGCTGTAATAAAGGAGTGCAGCACAGACCAGATTTGTTTTTCATTGAAACCTTTTTTTTTTATTGAACCCTTTCTAACAAAATGGTGTCAGACTGCTACAAACAGTTCTCCCTCTGCTGGTAAAATCTAAAAAAAAATGTACTCACTCTGACACACAAAGAGGAGCTCAAACACAGACACACACACGCTTATGAAAACCGCTTTGCTCGGGGGTACATCAGCAGGTTACGATGGCCTTCTTTCTCACTTTCTGTCTTTCACTTTTAGAGCTAAATTGCATCATAGGTGACATACAGTTAAGGGAAGGTTGTGGTCAAACAGCATGACTAAATCTCCCTTGGGCGAACACAGTAGATTCATTTACTGCCCAGAACACACTCATACACCCACAGAACGAAGCAGTGGTGATGCACAGTCTGGACTGCAGAAAGGAGACACAGCTTGAAGGTCTCTCTGTGTGTCTGCCTCATTCTGCCTCTCTCTTCTCTCCTTCACTATGGTGCTCAGCTGTGCTTCGTCAGCACATCTAAGGCATGCTTGATTATGCTGGTTAAGCCAAAGAGAGGAAAGAGGAGCATGAACAAGGGGGGGTGGCAAGTAGAGTTACTAAGGGACAGGAAAAAAAAAATCACAGCGCATGATGAGGAGATTAAGGAGAGGCTAGACAGGTTTATTTATATAGCACACTTCAGTGGGAAGATAATTCAAGTGCTGTGCATGAAAAAAACAGGAAAACACTCAAAGAAACATACTCTGCAGTGGCATAAAGTTAGTTAATAATCAAGCCAGTCCATTTCCATCCATTTTCTGTTACCTTATCTCTGCCGGGGTTGCAGGGGTCTCCAGCTAACAATGGGCCAGAGGCAGGGTACACTCTGGACAGGTCGCAAGTCTATCTCAGGGCAACACACAGACAGGCCAATTAAGCTAATAGTCATGTTTTTGTACTGTGAGAGGAAGCCGGAGTTTCCAGAGAGAACGCACACATGCAAAGGGAGAACATGCAAACTCCACGCAGAAAGACCCCGTGCGTGGAATCGAACCTTCCTGTTGCTAGGCAACTGCTCTACTGTGCAGCCCCCAAATAAGAGAATAAAAGGGAATTATAAAAATGCTTAGTAAAAGGACTGATAATAAAGAAAGGAATGTTGGACAACAAGCCTAAATGAATAATGTTTAATTAGCATATTCAAAGGCCCTTTTTAATCTATATCTAAAGGAGTCAATGGTTTCAGCACTTTAACATTTGTACTAAAATATTCTTTCTGTCATGACTTGTGGACATTAATATCTAAAGAGAAGAGTCATGTCCTGGTCAGACCCTGTAATTAAGTGAAAGGGTGGAGTCAGAGTAAAAAAATATGCATGCCCGGGAGAAGGAGGGGGTCACTCCAGTGAAGTCCTGGAAGTTGGAGGGGTGAGGGGGGGTTCTGGGAGTTGCAGGGAAGTGGGCTATCATTCGGCTGGCATTTGACTGGGAACGGCCATTTTGAATGGCTGCTACTGTATTGCTACTTTCACACCTAAAGCAGCAAAGGCAGCAGGGGCAGCAAGTTTACATGCAAAGTCAATGGTTGACACGTTGAATTACTAGTAGGAAGACAAGCTTAAAAAATATGTACCTCTCGTTGATATATGGTATTTAATTCATATCAGATTATTTATACAGCACCAATTCACAAAACGTCTTCTCAAGGCAAGTAATAGAGAGAATTTATTCAGATCGTCCTGTCTGATTGGTTAAAACCGAATCAGTGAGCATGTGGCAACACTACTGTGTTTCTGAAATGACAAAAAAATCTTGACTTCCTTGTAGTAGCTAGACTCAAACCTATACCAAGACATATTAAGCTACGAATGAGAAAAGTGTTTGTTTATGCCTGTGTTCAATGGAGTACATACATAATTTTTGGAATCTTTAAAGTCTAGAAAATCCAAATCAGGTTATTTAGAGAGTAGTTTTCCATATATGTCCATTGGAGGTGTGAATCTCTAATACTCTTTTCTGAAACCAAGCAATTTCAGGAAATCAAGCTTAAAGTCCACACAAGTCTTCCAGTGTTTTGAGTTTTTCACAGCAACGTTTTTGAGTCTTTCAGGCATAGTTGTTTGGGTGTTAGCCACTTTTTCCTCATCTTTATGTTCCTGTGTTGTCATGATCTTGGCGCTGGTGGCTGGCTAGATTGTCCTTCCATTCAACTGTCTAACTCTGCCCGTTTGCTCATTAAGGCTTTTCTGATCCACCCATCTATGCTGACTGTTTTCCAGCAACCAGTACCAGATTATTCCAGCTTAGTGTGAGAAGTATCTAGCCTACCTGTGTTGTTGTTTGACGACCTGATCCTGGCCTGTTTTTTTTTTCCCAGGAATCCTGAGTTTTGGAATGCTCCTGTTTCGGTCTGTTTCTCCCTGTCCACTGTTATCAGACTGCTGTGTGTAATCTGCCTGTTAACAACCTTGGATCTGTCCCCTGACCACGTTTTAGATTATCCCCTTGGTACTTCTACATCTCTCTTATCTTGTGGTCTGGACCCCGGCTTTGTCACCTGCTGTGGATTCTGCCTCTGGACCCTCCTGTTCTTCAGCATCTGCTGGGCGCTCGCTCCACTCCTGGCACTCTCTGCCACATGTGGTGGAGAAGTCATCTGACTGGCTCCAACTCCTTCCTCTGGAAATGGACTGAACTTGTAACCAGTTTAGTGATTCACCCGCTCATCTTGTGATCACTAACCTGAGTGTCTGTCTCTACAGAGAATCAAGCAAGCCGGTCCCAGCTGAGGACTCACGGAGCTTTAGATACCGGGCTTTTCCTTTTAACTCACCCAGGTATCGTCAAAGTCCTATAGGTTTTTAGAGGTATCCCCTGGTCCAGCACAGCTGATTTTTGATTAACAGCCTTTTGCTGAAGTGCAATCATCAGAATCAGCTGTGCTAAAGCAGAGAAACCTCTGAGACCTGCAGGAGAGTGGCCCTTGAGGACTCCATTTTTAATGTACTTCATTAAAAATGGTTCAAGTATAATGTCTCATGCAGGAAAAAAAATAAAATTGTGGCCTTTGAAGTGTTGTGCCGCTCAAGATGCTTCAAGAGCAAGAGGTTAATATTACGTGATTAGTGATGACAAAGAGAAAACTCATAAATATGCCTTCAGGTTGTCTGCCTACTGTCAGTTTTAACATTACACCAACGCAGACACCCACACACGACCAACAAACAAGACACTCACAAAAATCCCCTTCCAACAAACACAATCACACACACCTGAACAGCAGACAAACATATTTAACACACATTATAACATACAAAGACATAACCATGCAGACAAATGCACACACACACAAACAGACACACACATGCTACCAAGCCGGGATCTTAGCAGGAAAGCAGTAAAAACAGGCTCCGGAAAAATAACAACTTAACCACAACCATCATAACAACTGAATCAGAGCAGATAGGCAGCTGTAGGGTGCACATTGGAGGACATCCTCGCTTCTCAGGAGAGCAGTTCTCAGGCATCAGAAAACATTAGAGCTCTTTTTTTAACATTAAGTGAAATTGTTACAAACTGTGCAGATATTTGAGTTTAACAAAGCTACATTCTCACTTAAAAACACCTTCACTGTTTAATTTGCATCTTATAAAGCAAAATATATTTATAAATTATAAATTTATTTATTTAACTTAACTTTTTGCTACCATTATCCAACATTTCTGTCTGAGCTCACCAATACACTTTGACCCACAATGTTTAATGGAAACTTGACAATAATGAAAGATACTCCTGATCCTACGATGCAGCCTGCTGTCAAGTTTACTCAATTTTTTTAAGCATTTTGTTTTATCAATAACTTTCTTATTGACCTCAGGCTATCTGATGGACAGCTTATAGAAAAAAAGTTATGCATTAAGTTCATTGATTCATTGGCTTTTATCAGTCCTACTAGTCCTTATTCCACCACCAATGTCCAGGCCCTGGGGAGAAGACTATTTTACTTCTTTTAATAAACTATTCATTCGAGCGCATGTGAATTTACAGAATCAAAGTCTTCTGCTGGGCTCCGAGTGCCAAAGCACTTTACATTCATGTCAATACAATCTTTCTGATTGCATTATTTATCTCTGTGAGTGTCTCCTGGTTGAATGATATTAACCTATGCTTGTTCATAGATCTGATGAATCTTGTGTTTGATAAACTAAAGGCATGGGTTAAGATGAAAAAGATAGAAACGACTTAAAATGCTTCTGCTATCTCAAAATTAAGATCAAAAGATAAATAAAGTTTTAAAACATTAAAGTGCATGCCAAACTATGATGTCATTGCAGCATTTTATTTATTATAGTTTTCAAGCATTTTCATTTGCCAATCCTTCTATCTGTCGATAAGTAACTTATTAATTTAGGTGGGTTCCACTTGTTTAGTCAAACATGTTCTTGAATAAATTCTTATATTTTAAATGGAATTTGTTGTGAATTTATTCCATATGTGTGCAGAGTTAACTATTTGGCCATGGTTTGAGCTTGCTTCACCGTTTTTGTTGTCCAAGAACATAAATGAAATATCTGACCTCCTAGTTTAAAGAGCAAGCATGGCTGAATGGAAAATGGATTTCCTCTCTGGTTTAACGTAGATTGGCTTGTAGTCCCTCATCATCCACCATATATTGTGGAATATACTCAATCCCTGGAAATGCTGCAAACAGACTGAACTAGGGTGGAAGGGGCCAAATAATAAATCTATAACCAGGGCTCTGAGCAGTAGCTTTTAGTAGAACAGTTTTGCTCAGTTCTAATGTCTTTATACTAGTTTAAAACCTAAGGCAAGCACCTATGCCAAACAACTGAACTGTCGATGAGCAACACGGATGATCTTTTATACAAAGGAAGCAGTCTTTTTTTTCTCTCAACCACAAAGACCCACAGAGTACATTTCAAGGAATGGCTAAAAAAAGAATTGCATGGGGTGCTGTTTTGACAAGTTTATGTTTAATAATGTTAGTCTGTAAATGAAAAATAATCATTGGGCAGTGTAACATACAAAGATTGGATGTCTACATCTGCAGTATTTCTATATAGTGCACACCTGTTGGAAGAAAAACTAACAGCTATAAGCTCATCTCATGATAAGGTCAGCTGAAGACCATCCAAACTAGTCCATCCCCCTGCTCACACACATATCGATACCCACTCTCGTCTTGCTATACGTAGGGAGGAGCCTATGTTGACTCGCTTTGACTTTCGTTCGATCCTATCCATGCCCTATCCCTAAAAATGACCGCAAACCTAAACTTTAACCTAAACTGGCCTATGCCTCTGAAAAGTGGGAGTCATTAGGGGCATTGTTGGCCTGGCTGACCAGGGGAGATGTGTTGGTCCCCTGCATGGTAATGAGGATTATGATAGCGGGAAGGAAACAACTCTATCCCTGCATTGTAGGTGTTTTGGGGTTGTTTCTCAGGCTTTTATAGTCATTACACTGTCACAAGTACAGAGCAACAAAATGCACTCTCTGCATTTAACTCGTCCCCTCGGGATGCAGTGGGCTGCCATGCGGCGCCCGGGGAGCAGTGTGGAGTTAAAGGTCTTTTGCTCAGAGACCCAGAGTGTCAGTCTGTGGAGACTTGAGTTCATCCCCTCTGCTTAGGTTGTTTCTTTCTCTCTTAACATAAATGGCTTCCTTCACACCCCTTGTCAACCACCTGTCTTCTTTGTCCAAAATGTGAACCTTCTGGTCCTCAAAAGAATGTCCTTTGTCCATAAGATCTAAATGTACAGCCGAGTCTTGTCTGGAGGAGATAGCTCTCCTGTGTTGAGCCATGCCTCTTTGGAGAGGTTGTTTGGTTTCTCCGAAATAAAAATCAGAGCTCATCTTAGGTCTGGGGGTTTTGTCTTTAGGACGCACTAGCCTCTGTCTAAGGGTCTTGTTTGGTTTGAAATGTGATTGTTGTTTCACTATCTTTGCGGGGCCTTTCCATTGACTTCCATTAATTTTTACAGCATTACCAAACCCTAACCCCAACCTGAACTCGATTCACACCTTAGTACTAAATGTGACCCCTGATCGTAAAAAAGCAACTCTCCTAATGGGGTCCAGGCATCGAGCCCCACATGAAGAAGTTGATCCCTACAATCTGATATTTTTCCAGAAAATGGTCCCCCACAAGGTATTAAAAACAAGAACACATACACAAATACAGGGACTTTCCATTGACTTCAATTCATTTCTAACCCAATTCAAAGGCCTAACCATGACTCTTACACCATGGACGAAATTTTAGAAGTGGGGGGCCGCAAGTGCTTTTTTACCATTGCTAACTTCAGTATGTTTGACCATCAAATAACATATCCAATTCAGTGGTGTATCAGATGTTTGTAAAGTGAGCTTCTCAGGAGTGACAGCGGTGATGGCTAATCACACAAGCAGGCTTCAATTTGAGCTGCGGCTTTCCGCTTGGTCCAAGTGCTTGACAAATGTCTGTATACTGTTGCATAATATTGTTTTTGGACAGTAAAACTTGCAGGGGACCAAAACGGATGTTAAATAATTGTTCCCACCTGGGCTGCTCCCTATTTAAACTCCTGCTCTTCCCCTGCCCTGTGCGGGATTGTCCACCTTTTCAGAGACCAGTATCAGGTACTGTAGGCTAACAAAGATCCCATAACCACTCCCCATTCCTAAGGGGTGGATTGGTTCTTCTGGTTAAAATTGCATGTTTTCTAAGCTAAAACAAGTTTTTGGGCTACTATATAAAGCTTTGAACTCAACACTAAACCTGACATTTTAAATTGAAAAAGCTTCTAGATGGGAAGTGAAAGGTCTTCAAACTTGGAAACAAAGTCCAGTGGATTGTATTGAGTCATATTACATCTTACTTTCAATAAGATATTAACGTCTATAATCCATTCATGTTTAAACATTTAACAATGTCTCATTGCACAGGAGAAAAGTGTTATATCTCTTGCAAACATTTTTGAGCAAAGATAATGGAGCCTTTTGCACATCTTTAAACTCAACAGCGTGGTTTTACTGTAGGTGGTGGTCTTTGTTCATGTCTTTGTTTGCCCTTCAGACCAACCTTGCTAACCTTTTTACCAAACTTACTGTCATGGCAAAATTTTCGCCGGTTATCATAGGAAATTACAGTAAGGGTAAAAATCCAGTTTATCACCAGCCCTATATGCCAAGTTCTTGTTAATTTAGTTTGTCTGACGTGAGAGTCTGAAACTCAGAATAGGATCTAGAAATCTAGTTCCAACAGCTTATTAAAGTTTTTTCAGAGAGAGATCCAGTCTTTGATCCTACATAGAGCCTGATCTGGAGGTACTTTTAGAAATCTTTGGTAGATATTTCCATGATCTTAGTGCTGATGGCTAGCTTGATTACTCATATCATTCTTCTGTCTAGCTCGGGCTAGTCTCTCATTGCCACTCGGCATATCAAGCAGCTTCAGCTTCTATTTAAACTTCTTGCTCACAGTCATCAGGTTCTATTTATTCACGTCTTTGGGTGGGAGTTTCTCTAGTGTACCCTGTGAGTTGTTCTGATTTCCTGATCCAGACTAGTTTCTGCCTTTGGACCTCTGAGCCTGCCTGCCCCTGTTCTGATCTCGTTGCTTGACCTGTCTTTGGACTCCTGCTGAACTCTGCCTGCTTACGACCATGGCTCTGTCTCCTGACCTCGACTGGGATTTTCCTTCTGTAACTCTTTGGATCTCTCTTCTGGCCTGGACAGTGATGGGACTAACGGTGTTGCCTTGTTTTAGTAACGAGTAATCTAACTCATTACTTTGACTGTAACTATAACGCAGTTACCATTGCAGACACCCCGTTACTGCGCGTTACTCAGGTCGCACAATGAACCTTTTTTCATGATAGGACTCGTGCGCGCCTTGTCATGAGAGAGGGGAGGATGAGAATGGCTGATGTATAGTGAGATTCCGTCTGTCATTTGGGTAGGTGGG
>NW_015150728.1:309460-312629 GCF_000732505.1 Cyprinodon variegatus
TTTTTTAATGTTTGCTGTAGAGAATGAGAATGAAGGTGCTGGAGTAGGAAAGGGAGGAGGAGGCGAAACTGACAGGCAAGAGACAGGTGGAGGACAGGAGAGACAGGTGAAAGACAGGAGAGACAGGACCATGAAGGTGATGAGGGAGCAACAACCAGCGTCCACAAACAAGAAGGGGACATTAGTGAATTAGGGGGAAAGCATGATGGTCCTGGACAAGTGAAGTTGTCCCACTATCCCCAGGACAAATTTGGAGTAAAAAAAACTTTCATTTAATTCAAAATGGTTTGAAAGCTTTTTATGGTTGAAAAAGAAAGCCTTGTCATCAAGGATATGCAGTGTGTTTTCAACTTGCTTGATAACACCATGTTCCCCACGCTAACACAGTTCCTCCAGATCTCCCTCACAATCAACAGCTGTAGCTGTGAAAGGTCATTCAGTGTGTTGAGAAGGCACCACACTTGGCCGAGGTGCACAATGGGACAAGACAGGCTCCATCATCTTGCTATTTTATCAGTTGAAAAGGAAGAACTTTCTAAGCTGAGTCACACTCTAGTGATTGACCGCTTTGCAAAAATGAAAAATAGGAGGTACACTTTAATGCTCAAAAAAATAAAAGAAAAACTTAGTTCAGGATGAGTTAAACTTTCCCCTGAAATAAAACTCTGAAACCTAGAAATTAATGATTACTTCAGAATGTGTATAAGGAAACTTTTGATTTTTAAAGTTGGTGATGTCTTATTTTTTATAGCTGCAATGTTGAAAATGTTCAACATTGCAGCTATAACATTGTTTTAACAAAGAGTATATTTGTTAAAACAAATATATTCTTACACTCATTAATATCTCAACTGGTACTTTTGGTAGGAATATATCAGGGTGGGGCAGTGTGCTTGTCTGTATTTGTGTATGGCAGGATGGGCATATGCGGTAGGGGGCCAGTGCCCCAGTAAAGCTTTGTGCCTAGCAACGCCCCTGGTCTGGAACTCTCTGTGTAGCAACTGCTGCGTTTTGTCAGCTGACCAGCTGGAATCAACCTCGTTAACCAGAGATTCCTGCCAAGAATGTCTTAGCCACTGCTACTGCAGAACAGCATATCCGTGTTTTATTTAAACGCTTTTGAATAATCCCACTGTCTGTCTTGCCTTGAATACTTGGTCCTCCAGTCTGAGTTCTGACAGATATGTTATGTTGAGATCCTAAATCTTCAAATGGCCTAAATTGACCTTTGTCCCAAGATCATACTTTCTCCCTATACCAGCTTCTTGAATGTATCTGTAATATTTGTTATATTTATTTCCCTTCCATATTCTCCATCCTAAACAAAGAAACAGAGAATTGTAGATCAAGTAGCTCCACAAAAGATTGACGATGTTCCATCTTTACTCTGCCTCAGTTGTGATGTCAGACAACTTTGATCTGCTACAATGAAATTCTTTTTCTAAAGCCAACTGCTAAAACTTTAAATTTTACACATATTCAGTATCAACAGCACTTGAGGGCAATTTTATATTCAACTAAGTACAGAAATGTAATACAGCAGATCATGAAATTGAAATTGACTGCCTAAAGCAAATGCACTATTATCTCGTTATTGTTTTTAACATGATGATTTTGTTCCAAAAACTCATTTTCTCATATCTCGGGGTCCCAGGGGGTAAAGCTATTTTTTTTGCTACCTACTCACTGTAGAGCAAACTTCTTTGCAGAGACGGAATAAAGCTTTTAAATCTGTAGAAATATTACTTCAATACAAATTAGACTGGAAAAATATTTTTCTGCCGGAAACCTAATTAGCAGAAACCTATAAGAGCTTTGCAGCAGAATAAAATCAGACTTTGTCATTTTTAGTGTTATCTCTGCCATCATGGCAGGAAGCTTACCAAGAAGATACAAATGAGCTCATAAGTGGACTGCGACATGCCTCACAAGACAGAAATGAAAACAATCAAAATATCAGGTAAACTAAGATCCTGATGTTAGAAAGGTTTGTGTGTACAAAAACGCTTGCAGACTCAGTAAGGAGCGCAAATATGACCTACTTCCAGGTACCTTAAATATTGTGTCTGTTAAATTAGCAGAATAAAAGGTTCAGTTAATCCAGTGGGTGTTGCCTTCATAAACAGGCAGAAAGTATGCAGATCATCATAAAGTACATAATACTGGGAGGAGGTTAACCTCTTAACTTCCACCTCATTTTGGGTATTCTTTGGGTATTTTGCATACCCTAATGGAAAAGCAAATAACTAATGAACTGTAAACCCAAATTACATGTGCAATACATTATTTGAAAGCTAACACCCTCTAGTTAAAACTGGGTGACTAGAAAACAGACCAATCAAGTTCAAACATGACTCAAATTTGTGTTTTTTTTTTCTCGGAAATGATAGGTCTTTTTGAAACAGCAGTAATAAAGATATTCTTAAAGAAAGGCAGGTTTATGTATTATATTTGTTCAACATCATGTCATCCTAAAATGCTGAAAATTTCAGACCTCCAGCTATAACAGTTCCAGAATTGTAGGGTATGAAACTTTTGGTGTGAGCTTGGAGCTCCGGGCAATGGCTCCACCTGCTGGTAAAAATTTGACTAGTGGAATTTTATGCATTCTGAGTTATTACCCCCACTTAAGGTCCAGCAACCCTGTGGACTCCTCTCGTATGGAACTAACTACCAGTTTTAGCCCTTGAGGCCGCACCCTGTCTACTTATATGGCTAAAACTTAAAACTTAAAACATTCCTTCTGATAAAGCTTATAGTTATGGTGGCTTAGGTTATCCTGAGCGATCTCCATAGCTATGCTACTATAGGCTACGACTGTTGGAGGACATAGACACCTCTTTACATTATTCTGCTTCCTTCTATCTGCTTCATTGTATATTAAAATGTCTGCATGTGTGAACCTGCTCAATTAGTAGTGCACATACAAAACTAGTTGTAAACACTTTTGAATGAGGCATGTAAAAATACAAACTCATTAAACCCTTGTAACGGGGTAAGTAACCCCGTTAGTTTTTTTAGTAACGAGTAATCTAATCAATTACTTTGACTGTAACTATAACGCTGTTACCATTGCCGACACCCCGTTACAGCACGTTACTCAGGTTGCACAATTAACCTTTTTTTTCATGATAGGACTCGTGCGCGCCTTGTCATGAGAGAAGGGAGG
>NW_015150728.1:313916-317229 GCF_000732505.1 Cyprinodon variegatus
CAGGCACGCAGGCAGGCAGGCAGGCAGGCACGCAGGCAGGCAGGCAACTCGTCAAATCAGTACTCCACCGATAATGTCTTTTCATACTTCTTAAACACATGCTAAACTCTGAGCGGTTCTTCTTGGAGTTGATTTAACTAATCAGCCTAGATCAGTTTAGAGTTGAGGATTTGAATCTGAGTTTGTTAAACCTGCTTCGTGAAACGGACCCCAGGAGTGTTATACTAAGGACAAAATACAGGAAAATTGAACCATGCCTCTCATTCTGCTGATCAAACAAGAAAGCAGTGTGCAGAGTGAATGGAGAAGGTGAGAGCAGAATTGAGAAGGTGAGAGCGGACACAAACTATGCCTTACTTAGAAACGTACAAAATAATTTTAAGGAAATTTTTAGTAAAGGCGGACCTCATACCAATAAATTATTCATTAAAATGTGGTTATATTCCTGTTTGAGTTTTAGCTATAGGTGTAAGTCACAAGATGGGGCTGTATTTGCTGCTTGGCGAAGGTCTGCGCTCTCCAAGTGCTTCTCTAGTTAGGAATGTGATTGAGTGTTATCACAGAGCTGAGGTCATAAGAGGAAAGCTGAGAAAGGTGACAAACTTGTGATGGGAGTATAAAACAGATTCACTCTGGAGCTGGTATAGCATCAAAAATGTTTTTTTTTTTTTTTGTTTAATTTAAATACGCACTAAATATGATGTAAGGCCAGACAGTACATGTGTTTGTGTGTCCAAGCACTTGTATGTGTTTGGACCACAATGCTTTACCTAACCTGAACCCTGCAGAGCGAAGAGTATCTTGCATTAGCTTTGCAAGTATCGACCACCATTGTCTGCCTACATATGCACAGTGCTGCGTTTGTTTACTATCGCTCAATGACTTCATTCCCCTCTTTACCCCCTCAAGGCTTCGGCAGAGGCTGGCCTCAGTGAACCCAAACACACAGTCTTGTACACACAGCTGATGCATTATGTAATACCAATGATTTGTGAGAAGAGAGAATGTCTGGCTCATGGGGGATTTCTGAACCGATATAGTGGTTAAGTACACTAATAATAACAGCAGGAAGCATTCACATACCTGTTCACACACTGCCAAATGTTACCCATGCTTCATTAACTGCTCTCTCTGTGAACCCATGTGCTGGAACAGAGAGCAACAGCCCAGCCTGATCTGAGTCAATCAGTCTTGACTTAGTTTGCCAGCAGTGTTGGCTTCTTTAGGTTTTCAGACAGAAGTTTTGAGTCTTCATCAATCATCTTATTGAGAATGAAAGCTATTTTTTGACAGCTATACCAAACATCCCAAACCTAGACTTTCAAAACAGATTGAGCTTTAAGTCATATTACTTTGACAAATTGGTGGTGAATTTTTGCCCTGTCCTATATGTGTTGTGGTTAACATTGCCAATGAAATATCCCAGAGGAACTCTGCAATTAATCATAAAATGCCAAAACAACAAATCAGCTGTAGCAGTAGGAAGATCTAAGCTGGAAGGCATCATAAGACAGCAACATTAAGAATGTCATCACTCACCCTCAGGGGTGTATTAACTGCAGAGGCCTGTGATGTTAAAGATGCTTTTTTAACAAATCACTGCTTAACACATAATAGGACGCAAGTTCCCGCAACTATTGCCGGCAAATTTTATACATATTTTCGTCAACAATACAGCATGCTAATAGCTCATAATTAACCTCATGGTGCTTGATTAAAGTGTCAAACAGTCTCTGCAGTTTTTAGGCTATATGAATCTGAAATTGAAAATCATTCACTGGGAAAATGGCATTTAAAATTCACATTTTTACTAGGAGGAATAATTAGTTTGATAAACAAGTCCAGAGATTGGGAATTTGTGAAAGCAACATTTAATATTAAAATGCTGCAGGTCACACTAACTTTCAATTCTTCATGTAACAGCCCGATCCAGCAGAGGAAAATTTCATTCTGGAAGTTTCTCTTTGGCTATACCTTGGTCCTATTGTTGCTCAACCTTTTTTATACCTCATCTAAAATAATTATGTCATTCTATATATATTTTTTGTATTTGTGCTGCTATGTGTTTAGACTCCTGGAATACTTAGGGACCACTTTTCTTCATTCTGCCATATTCTATCTCTAATCACCTATTATGCAGTATGTATCAAGTTCCACTCATAACTATACTCCATCTGCTTTTCTCATTATAGTAGCTTCATCTGATCTGTTCCTGTTCAGCCTTGTCTCCATCCTGGATTGAAATATGAGGTGTACTGCTGTTTTCATTATTTTTGTTTATAAAGTAGATGTTGGAGACTGGCCTATTTTTCAGTGCAGTCCTGTTTCTTTCACTGTGACTAGAAGAATCTGCTTAGGGCTAATCTGCCTGGCTGAGTCTTTCTGGGACAGGGCCACTTATGGAGCTAAGTAACAGTTATCTTTTGTATCTCTGCTTCTTTCTGTACATTTGATTCTGTCTCCTTGAACCCGAGTTGGCCTTGGTAGATGTCTGCTCTACTGAGCATGGTTCTGAGTCCTGGTTCTAGTTTTCCTCTCCACTGTCGTACATGCATGCTCAGTGTGAGGGATTGCTGAAGAGCTAACAACAAAATGCAAGTGAAAATTGATGCTGCAAGCCCCTTCAGGAGGAGCAAGTCTTGCAAGTAACCACTAAGCCCCCACTACTCCTTATATGTATACTTATACAGTACTCTATAAGATACTAAGTATCCTTGAATTGAAAGTAACAGCTAAAAGAAAACAAATCTTTGAAAAAGTGTTCTTAGAATTTTATTTTGGAAAGATACAAGCTTTGTGTCAGCCTAGGGGGTTAGAGTAATGCACTTGTGCTCTGAGAAGGTTGCAAGTACCCAGTTGGATCCCCACAGCCTCCACTCTGGGTTCCTGTACAAAACCCTTAACACCCGATTGCTCCCTGGGTGCCACACAATGGCAGTCTACTGTTTCACAAGGGATGGGTCAAAATGCAGAGAACGAGTTTCCCCAATGTGGGACAATAAAGTGTTTTACATTTACATTTTCCAGCTAATCACAACAAATTGCAGGCCTTAAGAAACCTCCTAAGGTAAGAAAAATGTTACAGTAGCAGTCCAGTTTTACATACCTGAGACTCTTTTTTTGTGAGTGTGAGTGAGTACAATTATTGGAGCATACACAGTCTCTGGTGGGAGGGCGGATGTTAACTCCCCTCTGACCTGGGGTTCTAGTTGCTCCTTGCTAGAGGAGTGGTTTTGTACCTCGTCAATTTTTAAGTTGTGAAAGCAGTTGTTGTTTACGGATGTTAGAACATTGAGTTACTAGTTGTATATAT
>NW_015150728.1:317316-319450 GCF_000732505.1 Cyprinodon variegatus
ATTTTTGTAATATAAAAAGGACTCCGGTCTGTACGGTGCCATGTTCCAGACTATTCATAAATATAGAGGCAGCTATTTAATAAACAGAAAAATAACCTGAGTCATGATCAAAGTCAGGAAGTCACACCAGGCACGCTGAAAATCTCTGAAAACCAATGCAAAACACCGGACGCAACAGTTAGGGCCATAGCGAGCCCAGAGGCTAACATTAAACTAGAGACTGTACTACCCACTGCACCGAAGCGGGAACCCGGACATGGGGCCATCCTCTTTGTGAAGTTGAGGACTAACTGCTTACCAAAGCAGAGGCACAACCCTCTGATATTAGAAACCAGGTCGATCAGCTCAAAGCAGAAATGAAATTAGCCAAAACTAATGTTAACACCAAAAGTGAATCCCTAGATAACTTAGACTTAGACAACTCTTATTGTAAAAAATGACAGTAGACGACAGACAGTAGATGAGCAGCAACGTAGCAGTGAAAAGAACATTTCCATAAAGTGCAGCAGTGACCAAATGTAAACAGTGTGGGAGAAAAACCATGGTGCAAAAACACATTGATAGGGAAGTTCAGAGCATTTCAAGACAAATATATACAGAGAAAATATGCAGTATTTTGGTTTTGGTGTTATCAGTGTGATGCAGAGTCCTTGACTTGATTTACAGTTATTTTTTTCAACAGTTCACAAATCTGATGACAGCGGGAAAAAAAGCTGTTGCAGAATCTGCTGGTGCTGCAGCGGATATTGCGAAACCTCTCCCAGAGGGCAGCAGGGAGAACAGTCCATAATGGGGGTGTAAGGAGTTGCTGATGATGTTAGAAGCGCAGGGATGAAATGTCTCTAATTGAGGGAAGAGGAGCCCCGGAGGGCTCTTTGCTGTTCTCACCACTCTTTTCAAGTTTTTCCAGTCTGAGGCACTGCAGCCTCCACACCACAGTGAGACAGCTGGTCAGAACGCTCTCTATGGTGCTTCTGTAGAAGGTTGTGAGCATGGGTGGGGGCAGGTGGGCTCTCCTCATCCTCCGCAGGAAGTACATGCGCTTCTGTTACCTTTTGACCAGTGAGGGGGGTGTTTACAAATAAATGGGCGGTTGCCCTCCAGTCTGCAGTCGATATCCATTCCGACCTTCTGTGCTACTCTGGAGCAAGACATGCCTAACGTGCCAAGGAGCTTGCTACTCAGAAACTATGTTACTATGATTTGGAGGCAGGGCCGTGCCACAACAACTTGCGCATTACTGGGATACAGGATGGGAAGTGCATGACAGATTTTATATCTTATGGACATGCTTGGGCTGACCAGCTGAGAGCCGTTATCATCAGATGCCATCATCACCAGGGGAAGGAAGAGATGCTAAGGAAGGCGGTGCAGATGAAAATACTAACCACCGGATATGGTGATAGGATTCGCCTCCAGCCAGACTACACACAGGAAGTAGTTAAGCAGAGGGAAGGGGTTCAACCAGGCTTATGGAAGAGCTGCAAAGGACTGTGGTACACAGCAGAGATGAGGATAACATGGTTTAAAGAGGACCTAGGAGGGGGGGGGTTGGTATGTGTCAAACTCACAAACTTTTTTTTATGTGTGGATGACTTCATATTTTACCTGTTCAATCCTGTTACCTCCATTCCTACTGCCCCTATGTATTAACTTTCAGGCTCAACAGATGTCTTTTGAGCATAACCAATGAAAGAAACGTGTGACAGTTTTACCTATATAGCGTGTGGAGGCCACATTTTCATTAACAGGGGGATGCTAAAAGGCTTAGCACAACACATATTTTACAATATTACAGCTAATATTAATAAACTAATACACTCTGTCTCTCGATTTTATAATGGGAGTGGACTTCTATGGTCTATCCTGTATACCTACCTTGTTAATATGAGGACCATTACCTCCCAGTAAGCAGCGCTTTACAATTAATCCTGTTATGAGGGGCGCACTTCAAACATACAGTAGACAGGCTAGGACCTCTCTCCCAGTTTCAGGATCTTTTTCAAGAAGGTGTGTTCATTTGATTTCACCTGGCACTGGTAATATCCCTTGTTAGTACAGAAACATTTTCTGAAATAAATAACTGACTGGATGGATGAGTGACTGGAGGATGATTTAAATCAAAGAAGACTGA
>NW_015150728.1:320038-350957 GCF_000732505.1 Cyprinodon variegatus
AACATTTAAATTTCAGCGGCATTTTTAATTCAAATCCCAGCGACACTGATTTACTTCTATAATAAATTCAACTTCCATTTGTATCAGACATGGTTTGCTCCAGTTTAAGATGTTCCACAGGCTCCATCTGTCTAAAAGCAGGCTTTCAGAATTTGCCCAAATATCGGTCACACTCGCTCCAGATGTTGTCAGGCCCCAGCTACTCTCCATCATATGTTCTGGGCTTAGCCAAAATTGATACAGTTTTGGCCCTCAGTTTTTGATACGTTGTCTTATATCTGCAGCCCTGGCTGAGATAATCATATCTGGTGCACAATCAGATGTTATTGTGTATTAATATTTGTTGGCGTGACGTCTTAGTTTGCACAATTAGAAATCAGTATTATAAAAATTTGTATTTAGGACACCTTCAACAGTAACTTCCACCATGAGTGTGAGCAAACTTCTGAACATATTTTCATGCAATGCCTGGCTTGGCATCCAGGTTATCAGTAGGTTTTCTCTAAAGGGAAAAAAGTTTGATACATAACAAAAATACACTGTGGCTGAGACACAGCACGCCCCATTATCAGCTTTTACCTTCCCAGACATTTGTATCTGGTAGTTCATTTTCCTGCATACTGCTCCTTCCCACGCTCAGCCAGCTGCTTCGGACTCTGCAGTATATGCCGTCCAACCAACTTTAACCTGTCCAGGCTGCAGCTGCCGGGGGGAGGGAAGGTGGTTGAGAGAAAGGGGTGGCACCAGCCAGTCTCACTGCCATCTCTGTTCATTAACAGCCAATGCACTCAAGTAAGAGGCAGCTGCTTTTTCACACCCAGCAGCAAGTACGGTTCCCTCGTGGGCTTAGTGACAGCTTGTCTCGTCACCCCTTGTTCTTCTAACTGCTGCATGGATCATTGGTCTGAAGCAGGGGTTCAGCTATGTTCTGATGAGGGAAGAATAAAGGGGAGAGATGAGAGTAGAGTGAAGGGATGATGACAGAGATGGATGTTGTTGTTTTTTGGTGCTGTTAAGAGGATGAAGCATGCAGCACGAGTGTGGCTCAGGCTCGTGTTTAATAAGCAGTTCTTAACAGGATTGCTGCTCCATCCAATTCCTTTTGATCTTTTAATTTCTGTTATAACCTGGGTGGTTTTCCTCCTTCCACATATGTCCAGTCAGAAATTCACCAGCAATCATGCTGCAGTTCCAACATTGGCTCCATGGCTAGAGAAAAGAGACAGGGAAAACACAGGATGAAGAGGCAACTCAGTGAATAAATTCATTAGACACCATAAACAACAGGTGGGATAGGTACACCAAAGCAGAACAGGGGCAGGGCTAACTACTAGCCTGCAGTAACCAGCTGAGAGAGGAGCGCTAACATAACACACCTACACAAACTCCCACACACAAACACAACCACAAGCCACGAACAGGCAGATGTGCACAGCGGTGGATGATCGGCTTCTGAGCTAGGATAGCGGGTGGCTGGCTGGCTGGCATGGCCCCCTTTAGTTCCTCTCACCCACCAGGCTCTCACATGAAAGAGGAATGTTTTTTTTTTCCAAGAGCCAAGCGCCGCCTGTGACCCTGTTTCACATTGCAGCAGAAAGATAGCGCCACATGTCAGCGTGCCACTTTGAAGTCTGCCTCATAAACAGGACTGGAGGAGGCTACAGCTGAGGAAACAACAAAACTTTATTTACATTTCAAAAGTACCAAGTGCTGCTTTGTGTGTCTGGGAAAGAAATAAAATCCAAAAGAAAGAAAGAAAGAAGATGAGAAAAGGGGGGGGAGGTATGGAGGTGGTCTGTGGTAAAAATGAGCAATAGAAAACAATGTTTTCTTGTGTTTGAGACAGAAAGACAAGGATGCAAGGGAGCAGTATCACACAGAGAGATCAGTTTGGGAAATATATTGGGGGTGGGTGGGTGAAAAGATAAATGAGAGAGATGATGCATGTAGAGTAAAGCAACTAGAAAGGGAAAACAAAAGGTTAAAAGAAAAAGACAAACATGATCAAAGAACAGATGAGGCAGAGGCATGAAAGTGTAGAAAAAAAATCAAAAACACGTTTGTTGCTGTAAAATAAAAAAGTCAGACTAAAAAACGTTCACTCTATGTGAGTTTTGTAAAGGTTTTAAAGATTTTGGTCTTATCTCAGGTTTGTTTGCTGGTTCATATTGAGCCTCAATATGAGAAGCAGATGCTGAATAGCTCATGCTATCTATGAATGGAGCACAGGCCAGCTGACAGCCTTTCTCAGCCCAGGGCAAGATTTCTGGATGTGGCCTTGGTTGAAGATGATGCTTGCCACTATTGAGTTTTTCTGTTGGCGCTACTTTGTGTAGCGGAAGGCTACATGTTTATGAAGACAATAAAGGCGGAGCCTCCTTCTTCTCTGTGTTGTTCAGCAGTGCAAAGCAGTGTGGCTACCAGATAACTGAGAATGATGTCCCTGTCTCCTTTGTGTTTCATTAGTGAGATAATGCTTCTGCAAAGATGCATTCACCACTTGCAAACGATGGCGAAGATTCCAGGGATTCCCGGGGAAATAATCCAAAAATGATCCGTTGCAGAAGAACATATCGTCGTGATCTTGGCGCTGGTGGCTGGCTTAATTGCTCATTCCATTCACCTGTCTAACTCTGCCATTTACCACTTATCTGTTCCACCTGTTTCCAGCTACTATTTATGCTGCCTGTTTTCCAGCAACCAGTGCCAGATTATTCGAGCCTAGTGTCCGAAATATCTAGCAAAGCAGGCATCGATCCTGCATCTATGACCGCCAAAGCCTGCTGGAGCTGTGGTAACAAAAAGCTTTAAATGCAGCAACTTTTGACCGTTTAAAATATGCAGAGTGCTATGGACAGATGTAAGAAAAACAACAGCAGGCTCAGTGACCAGGCCAGGCCATAAGAAACGATTTGTGAGATGGCAGAAGGGAGGCAGCAGAGAAGGGCTAACGAGGAAGTTCATAAGGAATCCCCACAAAACGCAGATCCCATCATTCTTGCTCTCCAACGTCCACTCACTGGATGAAAAAATGGATAATCTCTGACACAAACTCTCTTCAAAAAAGGAGATTAATAACTGCTGCGCCATCATTCTGAGTCTTGGCTTCATTCATTTATACCGGACAATGCTGTTAGCCTGGAGGGGCTCACACTATACCGCACCGACAGAAACAAAGAACTAAGTGGTAAGACTTCAGGTGGCAGGCTCTGTGTTTTCACTAACAACAGCTGGTGTAAGAATTCTAGATCGGTGGCTTCTGCTCTCCAGACATCAAGTTTCTGTGTGTTAACTGCAGACCGTTCTATCTGCCCAGAGAGATCAGTGTGGTTAGCATCACTGCTGTTTATGTGCCCCCCAGCGCTAATACAAACGAGGCCATGAAGACTCTATCTCTGAACTTCAATCTGCACACACAGAGGGTGTGGGGATTTCTGGGGGTTTTAACCAGGCTAACTTGAAGACTGTGCTCCCTCATTACTACCAACCTGGACTTTGCAACTTGGGGTGATAACACTTAAGACCTGGTTTACTCTAACTTCAAAGATGCATTAAGAGCAGCTCCCTGAGGGTGCTGTGGAGAAACTCCAAGAATGTTTTGAATGCTCTGACTAGAATATCTTCAATGCTGCAGTAACCTATGACAAGAAAATAAATATAGATTAATATGCCATGACTATGTCAGCCTACATCAACAAATGCATTAAGAATGTCTGCATCACAAAGAACATCACCATCCGAGCCAGCCAACAACCCTGGATGAATGGGGAGGTTTGGAAATTGCTAAAGGCCCAGAAATCAGCTTTCAAGTCTGGTGAGTCACTGAAGACCGTGTGCCAACTTGAACCGTGCCCTCAGATCAGGGAAGCAGAACCACAGCCGAAAGATCTAGGATCTCTTCCATGATGCCAGCAACACCAGGAGGATGTAGCAAGACATACGGGCAATTACTTACTACAACACACCCTCCCCTGCGGTAGATGCAGCTAATGCTACCTAAACAACTTCTTTGGAAGGTTTGGGGCACTAAACAGCAC
Source organism: Cyprinodon variegatus (assembly GCF_000732505.1). Lineage (NCBI taxonomy): Eukaryota > Metazoa > Chordata > Actinopteri > Cyprinodontiformes > Cyprinodontidae > Cyprinodon > Cyprinodon variegatus. Next base: position 324,076 of record NW_015150728.1, read on the forward strand.
TCCAGTAGTGAAAGCCGTTTCATACCGGGGGGAGGAGGCACTCAACCTTAACATAGGACACACTGGGTTTCTTGGGTTGACTCTGAGGAGAGTCAACCCAGGAAAGGCCCCAGGCCAAGATAACATACCTGGGCAGGTGTACAAGGAGTGTGCAGGTCACCTGGCTGTTGTCCTAACAGATATTTTTAACACCTCGCTGGACCAAAAACTGTCAGTCGGACTGACTGACAGAACACCTCTGATGTAATCTACATAAGCACAGGCTCCCCTCAGGACTGCTTCCTGAGCCCCCTGCTGTTCACCCTGATGACACATGACTGCTTCCCCAGGTTCAGCACATTGTGAAGTTTGCAGACGACACCACGGTGGTGGGCCTCATCAGAGACGAAAGAACCGGCCTAACCATGCTCCAATGCTCATCAACAGCTCACTTGTAGATGTGGTAAGCAGCACCAAATTCCAGGGGGTGCACATCAAGGACAACCACACCTTGATGTTAAACACCACCTCATTGGTCAAAAGGGCACAAAAGCATATGTACTTCCAACGGAGGATAAAGGGAGACAACCTGCCCCCACCCATCCTCGTGACCTTCTATTGAAGCACCTTAGAAAGTATTCTGAGCAGCTGTCTCACTGTGTGGTGTGGAGTCTCCTCTTCCCTCCATAAAAGACATTTAATCCCAGCGCTGCGTGTCCCGAGCCCGTAACATCATAAATGACCCCTCACACCCCCACCATGGAACGTTCTACCTGCTGCCCTCTGGGAAGAGGCTCTGAAGCATTCAATGTGGGTCCAGTAGATTCTGAAACAGCTTCTTCCCCACCGCCATCAGATAGCTGAACTGTTGAAAAAACTCTAAATCATGTCACAGGCTCTGCATCAAACTGACAAAATCCAGACCATAACTAACTGTAAAATTGCACCATATATATTTTAATGTTCTAAAATTCATAACAATGCATTTTTTGCACCATGTTTTTTTCTCCTACACTGTTTTCATTTGATCACTGCTGCAGTTAAAGAAATGGCAATGTCATGAGTGCTGTAGAAAACGTAATTTTGTTTTGTATTCAAAATTACACAAAATGTTGTCTAAAGTCTAAAAAACCTGAGTGTCTGTTTCTGCGGAGAATCAGCTAGCTGGTCCCAGCTGACCCCTCAAAAATCCAGAGCTTTTCACTATGGCGACTTTCCTTTAAACTAACCTGTTCCATCTGCCTGAATTCTGGGTCCAAGTGTCTGAGCCTTGACACCACCAGACCTCCACACATTTCTGCAATACAAAAATACAATACAATAGAAAAATGTTAATCATAATAATTTTTTTCTGATGTTTTATCATTTTAATAATGTATAAAAAGTATCACTGAGATCATGTCTTAATTGATCAATCAGTATAATTAGAATTTGGCAAATTTTGTATTTTTAAAATCTTTTTGTATTGCTCTTTGAAAGCACACAATGACAGTCAGATGCAGACCACCTTACAAATCCAAATCATTGTGACTGTCCTTCTTGTGGCAAAAATTATTTCCATTTTCGAAAGTATGAGGCAAAATCATTTCATAGTCTTAATTACATGAGTATAAAGTACAAAAATATGTATTTCATAATTACAAATTGTCAGGACTCTGCTGGCCCTGCTGCCTCTGCCTTCTCCAAAGGTGTTCCAGGTTGACTGAGTGGTGCTCGCACACCTGCAGGTGGTTCAGCAGCACCGGGGTGCTCTATAAGATCTGCGCTCAGACAGCGGGAGGACGCCTGAGTGTTACCGTAGTGTTATGCAAACCTACCACGGTCTCTAGCCTTCGAAGCTCTTTGAGTAATCAATCTTACCTTTGTGTCTCCCAGGTACCCCCTCGTGTTCTGATCCTTCCTCTCGAGTTGTTGTTATCCCTCTCGTGGTGGATTCCTCTGAGTGGTTCCCCCGGTTCTTTCCGAGTCGGTTCCCCCCTCTGGACCCATCACCCTCACGGACATCCACCAGGTTCCTTCCGCTGTTCTGGATCCCTGGATTTTGCCGGAGCTGTTCGGACCCTCTCTGGCTTCAGCTCTCTGGTCACCTGGACGATCGCTTTCTCCACCTTCAGGCAAGCATAGAGTCCAACCCGCTTCCTCCCCGGTACGGCTTTCCCTGCTCTGAGGTAAGCGTTCGTCTAGCTGTATATTCCTCTCTGCTCCGTCCGTGGTTAACCGCCCTTCTCATTCCTTTAGACGTTCCCAGTCTCCGGCTCCCTTTGCTAAGTTCCAGTCTGCTGTTGCAGATTCCCCTTAGTTAAGCTTTCAATAAAACTCTTAAAGATCTTCCTGTTTCCGAGTGTATTCTGCATGTGGGCCAAACACATCAAGCCTAACATGACACAAATAAGTTAAATAACTATCGGTGTATTCATTTACACAATCACACCCGTTTTATTTTTAATCTCTTGCTTGTGTGGCAGGTTAGATTTGAGCTAACTAGATTATACATACAGGAAACATTGGAACAGCTGCAGTAAAAATAAAGTATTGTAAAAAAAAATTGAAAGAACAAATTAGATCAGAACAGATTGCTAGGCGATTTTTCTGAGTTCCATTCTCAAATTCTTTGGTGTGTTTAAATATAGTATTTTGTATATTTTGTTAAAATAACCTAAATATTCACTGCATTTGGCTCTGCTCCACTGTAGTCCCCATCCAAGGGGTCCTCCAAGGAGCATGCACAGATTTCACATTGAAGGCTACCTATTAGGATAGAAGAAAGACCCAAATGATATGGGTTAACAACTAATAAAACTGATAAAAGTTTCCTGTTTCCTTTTTATCCAGATATTCCTAAAAGAGAGAAGCAATCAATGAACAGATAATGGGAAGAACCTGGATCTGTCTCTTGACTTCGCCCTGTGGATTATCCTGTCTTCCTTCACCACCTCTGTGCTCTTCTAAGCTTCCGCATCTGGAACACTCTGGCAGTGTCAAGTGCATCTGTTCAGTCAAGCAGCTGGAATCATCCTCGTTCTCTGTGTACGGACTGAACTGTCAAACCAGGTTAGTGACTTGCATGTTCATAATCATCCTCCGTCAGATTATCGCAGTCAATAATCTGTGTAGAGGATCCTGCTTTTGAAGCCCTACAGTAGTTGTTGCAGTCGCTTTCACTGCAAAACCTCTGTAATTGTTTTGAATAAGCGCTTTTTTAAGTAAACCATTTTTTGTCTTGTCTGGATTCTGGGTCCTACCTTCCAACTCATTACAGGTAGCCTAAATGCTCTCATCAATTATCATTGCTGCATATTTGCTACAAAAGTTTGCAGTAATGCAGAGCCAGAGGCAGTGGAATTTGGGGGTCAGAGGATTTGTAACAGAGTGAACAAATCTGTCCTTTATGGCAGAAACATAATAAACAACCAGTTGCTGAAAGAAAGCCATAAACATTTATAAAACACGTTTTATAACAAGTCTGTGAGGACAGCGAATGTTGAATGAAGTGCTCTGGTTATATTTGATAATTGAGCTCTATGCCTTTGGGAAGTTGTTGAGATGATGGAACAATGAACGGTGTTAAATGCAAGGATCTACTTAAAGAAAACCTGTTTCAGGCTGCAGACTAAATTGATAGACAGAAGAAGCTAACCTTTCACCAAGACAACACTAATTCTTTTAGAACTATAGTGGAATGGAAAAGGTCCTAGCATGTTCATGTCTTAGAAAAGCCCAGACCTGAACACTCCCTTTCCAACCTTACTGCTTGCATTTTACAAAACATACTTGGTAAAGAGCTTTCACACATACAGATATGTGTAATGAAACTTCTACTGCATATAGTAGGCTACAAAGGTGGTGTGCTTAATGGAAGATGTCCTGGAACATATATTTTACTTACTAACTTTATACTTTATTATACCTTATTTCATCCCTGCATCCTGCAGTACATTTGACTGCAAAATACAAGCCATTCTAGTTAATGTGGTAATTCCCACTGGCTGGATTGTGCTGCCCCCCCGCCACAGGGGTATCAAAAATATAAAGTTTATTCATGATGAGCAATAGACGTCCATTTCTAAAAACCAGATGAAATACAAAGGAAGTCTTGTATCATCCATGTGTGATCCTGGACGTGTAAAGTGTGAATTGCTGCATGGACATTTTGTGAGGGATGACGGAGAGGAAACGGAATATAGTTTGTGTGAAGAAAGGTTTAGATGTGCCTGTCAGCACACCCGAATCCCATTGAAAGGTCAGTAGAAGGACCCTGCAAAACATGGATGAATAAAGAAGTAATTCAGACCAATAATTTAGCTGTATTGGACTATAACAGATTCAACCAAGCATTGCCTTTAAGATAAACATGATTTTTTTACATGAGAGAACACATCGCCACTGCTCTAGATTCAAAAGAAGGTTTTATCCTTAATCCTTATACTAAGGAAAGATACTAAAACAAAATAAAACAAAATTTATCAGATGATCAAAATAACATTTTATTTCAAAAGCTTTTCCTCCCTTGTGACTTTGATTCCATTTTGACCCATCCAAGAGTTAAGAGACAAACTATTACTATGAGTATTTCCTAAACTGTTGCCTGTGTGTCGGAGTCATCTGAGGACAACTTGTCATGGCTGGCTGAGGAAGCAGGGTTCCAAGTGAATATTTGTTTTCGGGTCATTTAAGGACACCACCTGTTCTTGACTCTCATTTCAAATTGAATCCTGCAGTAAAATGTCTAAATGCCAGCAACTACTGTAATCATAAGAGAAAGCTCATATATTCTCCAAACAGATCCACATAAACTGGGTGGTGGTGATGGCTGTACTTTATATGTCAAAGAGTACTGGATAGACTAATGAAGTAATTGCAGAGCAAAAACAGAGACTCTTCACTACTAGACTGTTCACCACTAATTCACCATCTGGGGTCTGTTTCATGAAGCAGGTTTAACAAATTCAGATTCAAATCCGCAACTCTAAATTGATCTAGCCAAAAGCCGGGAACTCAGACTGTTCGGTTTCACAACGGCTGCGATAAATTAGTTTAATCAATTTTAATGAGCATCAGTCTAATTCAGCGATTTGTGTTTGACCAAGGACAAATCTTTTTTTTTTTGTTTGTTTGTATTTACGGCACTAGTGGCTCAGTATTCTCACAGTAGGCTGACAGGAAAGGAGGTAAGAGAGAGGGAAAGAGACATCCGGCAAATGACCACAGGCCGGATTCTAACCCGGGTCAGCTGCGTCGAGGACTAAGGCATCCATACATGGAATTGTGCGCACTAACCACTGCGCCACCTGCACACCCACCAAGGACCAATCTAAAAGCTGCAGCTGCCCTGAGGAACTGAAATTGTCTTCCTCTTGCTATGGTCAAAGAGGAAAGGTTCCAGATTCAGCACAGCAGGACTTTCTTTAGTCTGGTGCTCATTTAATGTCAATGTTTTTAATATCTGGCTTTGAGTGTTAAAGGCTAAATGTTTCTCTGCCACAATCTCCTGTGTTAGCTCAGACATAGCCACTGTTTAGAAAAAGGGGCACAGCCATACAACTAGTCTCTTTACCACTACAGTTGGTAAGTGAGTTATCTTTCTTCCTTTTTGTCTGACACAGATTTCCTGGCCTCTTTCTCTAAACTACATACTGTTTTCACTGAAAATCCAGTTAAGAAAAATAATTTGTGCTTGATACTTAGTTGTCTATTTTGTCAGAACATATATAAATGAGTTTATCAATACAGATTTGTTTGTGCTCGACCCTGCCTACTATGTAGAAGAAAAACACGTAGGGATGTGAACCATTTACCTGTCTATAGAACACAGACTGAGGTACATCATCATGTGTAATACATTTAAAATGAAAAATGTATTTTGGCAACAGAACAAAAGGCAACAACTGATACCCCTATTTCATCATTCTGTTTAATTTTATCTCTATACTCCCACTCTGCTAAATCTATTATTTTAATCTCTAACGTTCTGTTCTCTGTGCTTTTTCTCATAGTAGCTTTGCCTCGTCTTTTCCTGTTTGGCTGTGACGCCATCCCGGAGAGAAATATCAGCTGTGCTGCTGCCATCAACACCTTTGTTTATAGATGTTGTAAACGGCCTGTTTTCCAGTGTAGTCCTGTTTCTCTGATTATGACTGGCTGGATGTGCTCTCTTTATCCTGAATGGGGCCGCCTTTCACAGTTGCCTTTTGTATCTCTGCTTCTGTCTCCTTGAACCCCAGTCGGCCTCAGCAGATGGCCGCTTACACTGTTCCTGGTTCTGCTGGAGGTTTCTTCCTGTTAAAAGGGAGTTTTTCCTCTCCACTGTCGCTACAAGCATGCTTAGTTTGAGGGATTGCCTTCGAGTCGATGCAGTTAGATGGTTTTCCTTAGATAGAAAACAAATTAATTTGACTGTATGATCTGGTGAACTGCCTTGAGATAATGTGTTGTGAATTGGCGCTATATAAAATAAACTGAATTGAATTGAATATCTGACAACTGCCTGCACCAGTCAAAACGAACAATACATCTGTAAAAATAAAACATTAATCCCACAGTATGATGCTGCCACAGCTATATTTCAGTGGTGGATTAGTTTGCTTAGGGCGATTTGAACTGCAAGGTTTTAGCCAAACATAATTTGGAAGTAGGTTGGGAACTTTGTTTTGCTCTCATCTAAACCACATACTTTTCCTCCATAAGATTGCAGTGCCACCTACATGTCTTTAGGAGAACTGCAAAAGTAGACCGGTTAAAACTTTGAAAAATAGTTTTCCTTTTTGCCACCTCAAATCTGGCCAAGAGCACAACAAGCAGTGACAATTTATGGATCACTGCAGTTTTTACAGTAGGCCTTTTGGCTGCTTCTCTGTTAAAAGCTTTCCTTTCCTGCAATGTTGGTTTAGGTTTAATTGCTACGACTTGGAAGATTTGCAGTTGTGTCCGATTCATTACATTTATGAATAATGTTTGAAAGAAAGCTATATGAATTTTGTGGAGCATGGGATTTATTTATTTTTTTGAATAACCCTTAAAAAAATGTTCATTCTGTTTACCAAAGAGGTGACAATTAACGGTGATTACTTCCACTGATTGGCAGTATCAAAGGATGCTGAATACAGATGGATACCAACATTTTCTAACCTTTACTTGTGAGTAAATAATTAAAACCATTATTAATTGTCCTTCCTCTTCAGAATTTTGTGTTACATTGTTGGGATATGTACCAGGAAATCCAATTAATATGCATTGGCATTTATAGTTCTATTGAATAAAAAAAGAAAAAATGTTGGAAGTTTTTATATATCCTTTGCAATATCCTGTATATTACCCTGCCCATGTCATTTTAAGAGGCATTCATTTATAAATAAATGAAAATACAAAGGACTGAAACAAGGCATACAAATAAAAGCAAAGGCTTAATAATGATGTGCTTTTGAGTTGCCTGCTACTAGAGGCAGGATTTGACAAATCTGACTGATTTAATCTGGCCATGTATCAACTCTATCATTGAGAAGATGGACATATTGACACAGAACCCTAAGAGTGAAGCAGGAACTTGATGTAAGAACTGGGAATGCTTAGCTGTCTCAGCAGACACCAGTGATTGATGCCCATGTTTATCTTTTATGTGTGGATTACTGGGTTTTGTGATACAAATAATACATTTTTCATGGTAAAGCTAATGTGTCCATTCATAAGATAGGATGGGAAAAACCTGCCAAAATATTTGTACAAAGACTCCCGGGGATGCAAACATCTCCATTTGGGGACTCTGTCAGATTTCTGAAAGCGCAAGTATCAATGTGAAACAAAAGAAAGGAGAAGACATCGATGTAGACACACTGAGCTCATATACTAAATGATAACCGTGCAGAAAACACTGATATGAATTGGAACTCAAAAATAAATGAGCAAAGGGCTAGTGACAACAGAAAACAAGGTTGACAATAATAAAAAGTATTGATGGGTTTTTATTGTTAATTTTGGGTGCTTGACAAAATATTGAAAACAATAGTTTAAGATAAGATATAAGTACACTTATGATTTGTAAGTATGCAAGATGGATGGATGGATGGATGGATGGATGGATACTATAATGCTACGTTTAGACCTTGTGCGATAGAAGCAGCTAAAAAGCACCTGATGCTTAATTTTTTTATGCTTGTACACCTGCATGTTTGACGCTCCTGAAGCATTTTTCAGTAGCTGAGCAGAACATACTTCTGAGCGGTGAGTGGGACATGCGCTGCACAGTGCTCCGCTCATTTCATATGCTCTTGCCTGTGATACTTCTGCTGCTCCTGTATTCAATGGCCGGGAGCAGCTTTGCTATACTCTCTGTTATAAGTGAGTGAAAAGTGGTTTTAATACATTTTTAAATGATAAAGTTAGCCTCAAATCATCACCTGTGCAGTCAGTTTAACAAGATTACGATCCTGCCTTCAAATATTATTTCCCTGTCGGACCAGCACAAAACCCTCGTACACCGGCAGTGCGCTGTCACTGGAGATCAACAGCAACAGCTGCCTCTTGCCTGGGTGCCTCTTGGGGGTTTTCCGCTACTCCTCATGGAGATGTTAGCAAATTTCATGTACGTAATGTGCTGCTTCAGCTGCTTACATGCATCAAGATGCGCAGCTCCTGCTGCTTGAAATGCGCTGCAGGACCTTTTGCTGCGCCTTGATGAGTGTCAACCTTAGAATTTGGATGAAAACCAGCTGCTTTTGTTGCCTCTATCATCTGCGGTCTGAACCTAGCATAACTCCCATAATATCCCAAAACAATTATAAATAAGGCACTATTCAATAACAATAACCAAAGCAACTTAGTAAACAAAGTAACTGCAGGACTCGATGTTAACCATTGCCCGATCGCCCGATAAAAATTATTTATCAATCAAAATTACTTTAAAATCACCGACATTGGATGAAAGCGACCCAGATGCGCGGCTGCCGCCGCCATTTTTGTTGTTTTGTAAACATTCTCGTGTGATTTGGAAAAGCCGCGTGATTTGAAAAAGCTGCGTGATTTTTTCTGCCAGATGGCGTGATTTTTGTCTGGGATTTGGCGTGAATCAGACAAATTTTTTTTTGACTTAGCAGGCTAAAAAACAACCACAAGGCAAAAAAAATGTATGTACAGCAACACACCCGCTACCTATTTTACCCTCTACCCATTTCACCCACCACCCAGATACAGTAACCCTAGACTAAAAATGTTTTTATTTTTTATTTTATACAGGATACCCTGTATATAATAACTATGTATAATGATTCTCTAGAAAAGTCACATTATATTAATAGTATTATCTTGTATAAACATACCGTGACTCTAAAATAAAAGTTATTCATTTGTGACAATGACTTCTGTCTTGTGATTTATCATAAGTTTTTAACCTGTCAAGTTTTTTTTAGATTTTTAACATTACAATTTATATTTTTCCAAGCACACAACAGTTTAAAGCAAAGTTTAGTTTGAAAAGAATGTGCAGGAAGGATTGAAAAGCATGTTAACACGGTAATGTAGGCTTGAGTTCATTATCTGACGCATGCATAAACATACCAGGAACCTGTAAACTTAAAAAAATACTAAATTATAAAAAAAAAATTTAAAAACAAACATGTCTCATTGATATATATATACAAAAATGAATGGAACTATATTTGTCAAACATCATACTGGGCAAGTAAAAATTGTTTCTGGGCAAATGAAATGTGAAAGTAAAAATCCTTAACGTCAACCCCTGAACTGTAAATACTGTTTAGAAAGCCAGTAGACTTTATTGACAGTATGAAAACACAGTAGCATACATGCAGCAAAAGAGGAGTTTAAAGCACATAAGCTTCCACATCATAAAATGGTTAAAACAAAAGAACAAACTTTTTGTAATCGGATTTGAATTGGAGCAATTAAATGCATTAAATAGCCTGAGAGTCAAAAGGAGAGTGATAGCGCTGTGATGACATCCTATCCGGTCCTGATGCTCTTTTGCTGTTGACCTTTTAAAGTGACACACACTCAGTGGTGCTTCAGGACATGAGGCAGATGCTGCACCTCCACTTGTATTAGGTGAACAGTTTCTGTGCTGCTTAACACATGCAAAGAAACTCAGAGCTGATTGCTTTATCAAAATGTACCATGTAGGTACCACTACTTCCACGCACTACTTTGTTCCACATGTAGAAGAAATAAATACAGAAAACATGCAAGTTTCTGCCTTGCATATTTGCTATAGTGTTCCTTATATCTCTTATACAGTGGCGTTGGAATGTAGGAGTTTGCACTAAAATGAAAGGGTTGGTGGCTCAAGCCCCGGCTCTTTTGCACCTGCATTGCCTACTGATGGTTGTCAGAGGGCCCAGTGGTGCCAGTGAGCTCCAGGGCAGCTGTGGCTGCAATGTAGTTTGCCACCATCAGTGTGTGTGAATGACTGAATGTAGTGTGAACTGCTTCGGTCAAGTCTCCTGACATGAAAAAGCGCTATATAAGTACAGGCCATTTATCATTTATAAGGAACATGTAACAAATAGGATCAAATCACAACTTGAATGTCTATGACTCAGTGGGTTAGGTTGTTGTTTTGCATTTGGAAGACAGTGTGTCTGAAATCAGCTTTGTTTGTCATACGTCAATATTTCCCTGTACAAGGCATTTCATCCCCACTGAGAATGTGGAGTCAGTGAGTGTAAAAAGTACTATGGCAAGAAACAGGCCATAAAAAGTCACACATCTACAGCTTCTGGGTGCTGCTATTGACGTGGATGAATTTTCAAAAAGTAAAAAAAAAAAGGATAAAACATTTATTTCTTTAAATCAATGTCTGATTTGACAAATTTCTTTAGAAGAGATGAAAATATTGAAGGTGGCATAAAAAAGTCTAAGCTGGGTTGGTCCCATACTTTTAGTATACTTTTTTAACAAAATGAAATACGGTATTTTAGAATAAAAGGAAGAGGTTACAAATACAAAGAACTATTGTTAGTCCTTTGAAAAAGCTTTGAGTGGGATAAATAAGGACCATCAGTTCTGTTTGACAAAAGAACTTACATCTGGTGAAGCACTGGTGCTATTAAAGTTTTTCTCAAAAGAAGAAAGACATAACTATTTTCTACAGTAAATACATCAATGGGAACAGAAATACAAACCATTCAAACATGCATGTGTTTTTAAATCCAGATACAAGTTTTAAAGCTAAGCACAGCATGCATACAGTTTCTAGAGGCAGCACAGACATTATGAGCATGTTAGAAAAAGGGGGTATTTTTCTGTATGGGGTGGGAGGGCACAAAAAGGGGAGTTTTTTTTTTTTTTTTTTTTACATCTTCTTTGGAGCCTGATCTTAAAAGCTTCCAAATAAAAGCAGTACTCAAGTTTTTTTGCTAAACAAAAACGAAAAACATTTATGAGCAATTAAAGAGCCTATTGCTGTTGATCTGTTGCCAGGATAAGATACAAAACTGGCTTGGACTGGCCAATTTACCTGACTCAATTACATGTGACTCTGGCTGATTTTCACCCCTGGTGGTGCATCTGGAGATTTATACCTGACCTCGACCTACTGTTCTACTATTAATAAACCTTCTAAAACTCATTCTTTGTTCTGCTTGGTTGTTTTCCGGTAAAGCCTGAAGTATTAAAATCATTTTACACGCACAATTCAATTAGCACCTTTTTTTGTCAGTTTTGCACACACTTAAGTTAGCATGTTTTTGTTAGTGTTGTACCAGCATTCTAGTGCTGGGTCGGGGTCCTGCCCAATACTGGTATCGGTATTGGTGAGTACCAACAAATAGGGCACCGATACCATTTTGAGAGCCAAAAGTTTATTCAACTATTGTCATCCATTTCAATTAGTCAATAAAAAGTTCTACTGTATTCTCTTTGTATTAGTCTTTTTCCTGCTTCACAAAGGTAGGCAGCAGCTTGACAAAGCCATGATGTCAATGATTTTACATCCAAGTTGTATGTAATTCTTCATATATACACACACTCAATTTCAAACAGATGGTATCGGTATGGTATCACTATGGTATCTGTATGGTATCGGTATCGGCCGATACTTCACAGCCAGGTATCAGGTATCGGGGCCAAAAAACACTATTTTTTATTCAACCATTTTTAAATCAGGCATGAAATTTGTCGGGGGGTTAATGAGGGGAAAAAGCAAATATTGTTAAAGCCTTTAATTTCATGTGTTACCTAGTAAAGTTTTTTTTTTTTTTTTTTTTTTTTTTTGTGGTGGTTTTTAATGCAAACTTTTATTATAGTATACAATATAAGCCCACTGGATATTATAGCATCATCATACTGTCTGATGATCCTCCAGACAGTATCATCAGCAAGTGGGGTAAATAGGTCAAGGCTAATGGCTCATTTGCTTCAGCTGTAAGCCGACATTAGAGGTGACACTCCACTTAAAATTACCCGCTATGACTGCTTTATCTTTCCAGTCAGTCTCTCAGCTGCCATAAAACTGCAATGAGACAAGAAGCTGACAAAGGAAAATCAGCTGTAATGATGCGGTTAAAATGTTGTATCTTTTTGGATTTTTGGTGAAACTGACCTTCCCTTACATTCGTCAACTGAATTCCCTGTACCAATTGTTTCTTTATTGGCTGTTTCTGCAAAGTTTATGTGTAATTTTTAAAATTTAAAAACACTTTTATGCAATCTTCCTTTCTTCCTTCCTTTGTGTTATTTTGCCCAACAAACCATTTTCCTTTTGTTAGCTGGTCTCACCCATATGAAGTCCTACCAAGAAAGCCAGCATCCTGAAGTTGCCTGTTTGCTTTTGACATTGAGACTGGTGTTTTACTGTTCATATTTACTTGCATTAATATTTCCAGCATTAGCCACCAATTGTATTTCCAACTGATCAAACAAAGAGGTAATGGAGGGTCATGCCATACACTCCTGCTTCCTGCAATTGGACATTTTCTGTGTTAGAGTGCTTTGCACTTTAGGGCGTTGACAGCGCAGACCAAAAACTGTTCTAGACTGAAAAACACTGGAATGAAGCTGTTGATAATTAGCTAATTATTAATGAAATAGGTAATGTTAATTGTCCCATTTAGAAGCATTTCTTCTTCCCATTTCCAGATAAAATCTTTCCTGACTCTTTTAATTTTTTCTCCATCATCAGACTTTTGGTGGTAAACGTTGACTGTAACTTTTGGTTCACGTCCTCAGCAAAAGAGAGTCCCATGGGCTCTTGTATACATACTTTTCATGATAGCAGAACTTCACTCAGCAGCTAACTGCTTTACAGTCAACCATATACGTCCAGGGTAGCTTCTGTAGGGAAATGAGGGGCTGGCTGTCTGAAGAATGGCAACAACCCTGAGAGATAGAGAAATATGCAACTTTAGATCAGTTTTGATGCACACCTGTATATTTGAATAATAATTGTTTTATTATGAAAGATCATATCTACATATTGATTATGCTGACACTCCTAAAGGTGTAGTGAGCTGTCAGTCACCTTAACTTAAAGATTAAGCCTAATATTCATTCTGACAGACTGGATTTTGTATATTCGAACAACCACCTGTTCATCAAAAAATTTACTAACAAAGTGCAAAACTAAGTCATACTAAATTTGCACCACTTCCATGTTTTTCAACTCTGCCCCCAACTCAAACTTTTTTTTTTCTCTTGCGCCAGCTCTAAATTCGGCCAGGGTCAGGTTTTCTCAGGAGCAGAATTTGGGTGATTGACTCCCGTAAGCACTCATATAAGGTAAGCTCTATGTATCTCTATGTAAAACCGATATGATTAATTTATCTATAGATTTTCTCAAGACAAACAATGGTTGACGCACATAACTTTTATTTGAACAAAAAGTCCATTAAGGACTTGGAGATCAGCTGAAGAAAGTTGACTAAGGTGCAGAATGTAAAAGTTTTTAGATGATAAATTAAAAAAGGAATCATATATTGAAAAAAAGAATGATGCTATGAATTTCAAACCATACTGTTTCAACCCTGTATTATATTCTACTCAATGGCTCAATCTACTACACAGTACCTTTAAAGCCCTTTAATACCCCCCACAGATGTACTTAGGTTATGCGTAAGAACCCAAAGCTGAAAGTTACATTAACAGAAGCACAGCAGCAACTACAAACACAACCAGGTTTATCTCAGCAGCCTGAAGCATATGTCTAACAAACAGCTTCTTTACCTCAAGCAAACATAATCTTCAAGCATGTAAGCTCCGTCACACAGACGCTCTCAGAAATTCATGGGACACAGGATGTCATTACACCCAAACCACCCCAATGTTTACCTTGGAAAAGATTCCCAATTCCCAAAGTGACACTCTGCTCAGAACGGCAGATGTTTATATGCTTCTTTTCAGGCCATCCGCATGTCGTCATTCAACAGCTGTACGTCTAGGTGGTGTCCTGAAAACAACATGGGCTACATTAATAATTGGCCACCTTTTTGGGGAAAGCCTGGTCTTATTCAGAGAGACAGCATCCATCCCACTTTGGATGGTGCTGCTCTTCTTTCTAGGAATCTGGCCACATTTTTAATCCCAGAGAGAAATTACTTCTCTGTTATTAACCCATCCCCTTAGGGAGCAGTGGGCTGCCATTGTGCGGCACCCTGGGAGCAGTGTGGGGTTAAGGGTCTTACTCAGGGACCCAGAGTGGCAGTCTGTGGGAGTGGGGGGATCGAACTCACAATCTCAGGATTTAAAGCCCTATGCCCTAACCACTAGGCCGCCACTGCTGCATTTGATAGAGTTGACCATAATATTCTTAGACTTAGACTTAGACAGTACTTCATTGATCCCTTGGGAAGACTCCCTTCGGAAATTAAGATTACCAGCAGCTTACAGGGCAAAAAAGTATTAAGTTAAATTAAGTTAAAATTAAGCGACAAGAAATTATTAAGTTAAATTAAATTGAAATTAAGCAAAATACAAATAAATATGGAGTTCACATTTAAAATAAAAGTAAAGAATACAAGTGTTGCTACTCCTTCCCTCTTCCCCCTGTCCTGTGTCGCCTCCTCGCCCCCAGTGAGGCGTTGTACAGTCTTTTAGAAAGACATGAATATTTTGTTGGAATTAAAGGAACAGCACTAGACTGGTTTAAATTGTATCTGTCTGATCGATTTCAGTTTCTTCACGTTAATGACAAATCTTCATCATGCTCAAAGGTTACCTGTGGAGTACCACAGGGATCAGTGCTAGGACCAATTCTTTTTACTTTATATATGCTCCCATATTGGTAGAGTTATTAGACAGCATGGGATTAATTTTCACTGTTATGTTGATGATACCCAGCTATATCTGTCTATAAATCCAGATGAAGCTAACCCATTACATAAATTACAGGCATGTCTTGAAGACATAAAAACCTGGATGACTCTTAACTTTCTCCCTCTGAATGGAGACAAAACAGAATTTATATTCTTTGGACCAGAGTCTTTGAAAAAGAAGCTGATTAGCCAGACACTTACTCGGATTGGATTAAACTGATTTCAGATAATAAAGTAAAAAATCTTGGTGTTGTTTTTGATCAGGACCTGTCATTTAAATCCCATATCAAAGAGGATTCTAGAATTTCCTTCTTTCATCTGAGGAATATTGCAAAATTAGAAATCTCCTGTCCAGTGGTGATGCTGAGAAACTAGTCCATGCATTTGTTACTTCAAGGCTGGACTATTGTAATTCTTTACTATCAGGAAGTCCACAAACTGTATTAAGAGAGATCATATTTCTCCTATCCTGGCTTCTCTTCATTCGCTTCCTGTTAAATCCAGAATATAATCACATATAAAGCCCTAAATAGCCAAGCTCCATCTTATATCAGAGATCTGATTGTTCCTTATGTTCCTAACAGAGCACTTCGCTCTCAATCTGCAGGTTTACTAGTGGTTCCTAGAATTTCTAAAAAATAGAATGGGAGGCAGATCTTTTACTTATCAGGCTCCTCTCCTGTGGAAGAGAGGAGCCTCTCTCCTCTCTTCCACAGGAGAGGAGCCTCTCTCCTGACGGACAGAACTGGTAGTTCTGTCCGTGAGGCAGACACCCTGTCTACTTTTAAGGCTAGGCTTAAAAATGTCCTTTTTGATAAAGCTTATAGTTAGAGTGGCTCAGGTTATCCTGAGCTATCTCTATAGTCATGCTGCTATAGGCTTAGACTTCTGGAGGACATAGGGACCCCCATTTCATCATTCTGCTTCTTTCTATCCCTATTCTCCCACTCTGCAGAATCTGTTAGTTCAGTCTCTAATGTTCTGCTCTCTCTGCTTTTTCTCATAGCAGCTTCACGTCATCTGTTCCTGTTTGGCTGTGACACCATCCTGGAGAGAAATATGAGCTGTGCTGCTGCCATCAACACCCTTGTTTGTAGATGCTGGAGATTGGCCTGTTCTCCAGTGTAGTCCTGTTTCTCTGACCGTGACTGGCTGGATTTGCTCTCTTCTTCCTTTGACGTGGGAGTTGCCTCGGAGCTCGTCTGCCTGGCTGTGTGTTTCCTGGACGGGGCCGCCTTTTACAGCTGCTTTTTGTATCGCTGCTTCTGTCTCCTTGAACCCCAGTCGGCCTCAGCAGATGGCCGCTCACACTGAGCCTGGTTCTGCTGGAAGTTTCTTCCTGTTAAAAGGGAGTTTTTTCCTCTCCACGGATTTTGTATTTTTTCAACAACCTTACTAGAAATAATGGCTGAAAAAATGCATCATCTCCTTTATTTTGCCATGCTAACTAAGAGTGAGACTGCAATATTCTCCCCATCTTTTTGACTCTACACACCTCTGCCTTCCAAAACAGGACAGTCCTGTCATTTGCAGAAATACTTGGATCATTCTGCAGCCATTGGGTGCATCAGATGTGGAGAAAAAGTTGAGTACAGGGAGAATGTGAACCACTTTGTAACATGGTGTAGAAACAATGACCTGGTCCTGAAAGTAAATAAAAGAATTGAGACGATTGTAGATTTCACAAGAAACATGAACAAGTCCAATGCTATCACAATCATGGGAGAAGAAGAGAAATTGTTAAAGGATTATATCTGTGTTTATCTGGACAACAGACTGATCTAGAAAGACAACCATTAAGCTGTCTAAACAAAGGGATGGAGCTAACTGCACTTTTTGAGGAAGCTTAGGTGAGCTTCAATATTTGCAGTAAAACGCTGCATAACTTCATATCATATATTGTGGAGAGTGTATTCTATTTGACATCATATGCTTTTACTCCAGCAAATGATGGCAGAATAGAGCACACCCCCCACAACAGACTGACTTGATAATCTCAACAAGCAAACAAAACTACCAATAAAATGTAGAACTACTCAACTTTTGGCTACACAAACTGCATATACACTGCAGAGATGCATGGATAGGGACAGAATATCCACAGCACATTCTGAAGATACACACATCGGGTTTGTTGTGGTATTCAAGTCATACAAATCCAGCTCAGACAGGGCTGCAGTGGTATTAGGGATGAGGGTGTGAAAGCCGGAAAGGATAAACACTAACAACAGAATGGAGCATAGCTGCTGAAAATCTCATTAACTGTAAATTGAAAAACAGACCCAAATAATGTCTTTCAGAGGCAACTTCATCTCTTCCTGTTCTCCCCAACATTTTTATGACTGTATACAGCCTTTTCTCCCCTCTTTGTCTGCCTCACAAACATATTCTTATTGTAAGCTTCTTCTTGTGTGTTTATATATCAGGATTGAGAGAGGTTTAATAAACCCAGGCAGGTCATTTCTGAAGAAAGTAGGTTAAAAAAATCAACATTGATTTACTGAAGAACCCAAGAACCATGTTTTCACAACTGCAAGGATTGATCAAATCATGAAAAAAGGGGATTAAACTATTAAGACATCAGATCATGATATCAAAATGATTTCTTTGTGAGGCTCTAGTTGGGTACTGTAATTTTTTTGTAATGTAAATAAAATGACTACATAAATGTAATGTTTAAATGTTTCTTTCCTTGTCAGAGCCACATATGGAGCTAGCTTACAATTACCTTTACTAACATAAAGTATTCATTGATGAGTGCTTCTGTGTTTCTGCTTCGGAGTCCTTGACCCTCTGTCAGCCGATGGCCACTCACACTGAGGCTGGTTCAGTTGAAGGTTTCATCCTGTTAAAAGGGAAATTTTCCTCACCACTGTTGCTGCGTGCATGCTCGGTATAAGGATTGCTGTTATTTTTTGCTAAATAAAATCGTACCTTTGATCAAATTAATATTGGGAATAATAATGGGAATATGTCCTCTACAATATAAATGTGTTGTAGTATAAATTAATAGTATCACCTTGACCTGACCCTATAGTCTGATCCTGTATCCCTCCTTTATTTTAACAAACATACAGTTGCACAGAGAAATCACTGCATGGATGTTTACCACTCTTGGCCAGCTTTGCCAACATGTTTTACTCTTAGCAATTTCTTACTTATTCTTTTTCCTCTGTCCCAAATTTCTTATCCTCCATTACTAAATCCTTTCCTATAAATTTCATATTCCCTCCTCTTTTCCTCTTTTGATGTTTGCAATCACCCAATTAATTGGCAAGTACCATCTTTCTCTCTCTCCTCAACCCTCGATGGCTCTCTCATGTTGCTGAGCTTGTCTTACTTAGATGAGCTGCTGCAGCTTTGCTATTCTGTAGATGATATATTGCCCCACTAGTGATTGGGCATGGAAATGATAGAGGTTGGCGTATGGAAGCTGGAATATGTGGTGGAAGGGGAGCAATAAAGAAAAGAAAAAATAAGGATAAATTGAGAGTAGGGAGGATAGATGGAGTGTGGGGGGTGATGAGTGGGGTGGGACGGGGAGAGGCAATAAACCTGCAGAGATCATGCTTTTTATAATGATGAAACGAGCCAGGTAATGAGTCTGGTCCTAAAGAAGGCTTCTGATAAGCACTAAATTTTTACAAAGAACATTCAATGACTTTGGAAATGGAATATTTTTTTAAATAGAAAGCTTCTCAGTGCATCTTTTGCACATTTATGTTTTGTTTATTACACCTATGTGCTTTGCTTGCATGGGTTTTCAAACAAAGCATGTTGGGAGGTAAGAGGCTGAAATAATAATGGTACAATCCCACAACAAGAGGCAATAATAATCAGACAAAAACAAGACCAAAGGGAAAACAAGGATATAACATAGGAACATAGGAAAGGAAACCATAAAAGACAAAAAAAAAACTAAATATATTATATGACTGAGTCTAAAACTAGAAAACATAAAAATTTGAATGAGAAATACAGGACAAAGAAAGCGAAAGGCATTGGTTAAAGGAGACCATAGAGACCAGAGGACTTTAAGAAAAGAATTAGGGCAAAGAAAGCGTGAGGAAGGTAAACAATCAGAATTCAGATTTGCCTACCTACTCTGGCTCACTAGAAACCTAAAAAATGAAAGAAAGACAAATGGGGGAGTGTGGGGGAGCTTGGGGGTCAGGAGGAAGGCTTTGAGAAATTTGGATGAAAGAATGAAGGGAGTGTGATTAGGTTCTGAGGGAGAGGAGAAAATGCTGAGAGAACCAGCAAAGAGGAAATTATGGCAATCATTACCTTTGATGGACTCACTGAAGTTGCACCCCAAAACACTGTTCGGCGCCTCTATGTTTCAGTTATTTGTGTGTCTGTGTGCACTGACATACACGAAGACACCTGTCTGGGTGAATGTCTCTAATGCGTTCAGATTTACATTAGGTTAACATGTGTGTATGAGAGGTTCTGAGTTCAAGCCCCAGTCCCACGGACTACCACTCTGGGTCCCTAAGTTAGAACCTTAACATCCACAGTGCTCCCTGGGCACAACAACGGCCACTGCTCCCCAAATGGATGGGTTAAATGCAGAGAAGGAATTTTGTTGCTTTGTACTTGTGATGATGTGATGACAATAAAGCATAACTCTTTTCTATTCTAAAAGGAGTTTGCCCTGCAATCGGAGGGTTTTCAGTTCAAGCACCGGCTCCAGCTTTTTGTGTCATTGTGTCCTTGGGCAAGAAACTTCACCTGCATTGCTTTCTGATGGTGTGGGCACCAGTGTTTGGTAGCCTCGCTTCTGTCAGTGAGCCCCAAGGCAGCTGTGGCTACAATGTAGTTTGCCACCATCAGTCAATGTAGTGAAAAGCGCTTTGGTCAAGTCTCCTGATTTGAAAAAAGCGCCAAGAACAGGTCATTTACCATTTTACCATTCATTTGAATCCCAGTCAGCCTCTGCAGATGACCGTTCACAATGAGCCTGGTTATGCTGAAGGTTGTCATGAGAAATAAGTATTCAACTATTCACTCCAGTTAAATAAACGGAGATTGATGGATTTCACTCAGGCAGCATTTTATTACATCTTTGTAAAGAGAGAACAAGACATCATACAGGCCTTATTGCATGGCAATCAGCCCTGCTCTGATATGGCCCAGCATATGTCTTCCTTACTTACAATAATGGAAAGAAGCCAGAGTCTAAACAAGTTACAGACATTTTGGTTAAACAGTAACATGTTATGAACATGTTATGGGTATAAGCATTTTCTTCAATGCAAACACTCCTTACTCAGACACTGTGTGCCCTTGCAGGTGAAACAGTTTTCACTGGATAAATGGCATAACTCATATATGAAATAAGAGAAATCAAAATTTTCCAACCGTAAGTTTCCTTCCTGTTACAAGGGAAGTTTCCTCTTCACTGTACCTACAAGTATGCTTAGTGTGAGGAATTGCTTTGGAGTCAATGAGTCAATGCAATCACCTTGTGATTTCTCCTAGCATATAAAACTTTGAACAATCAGACTGTATGATCTCGTTGAATTGTCTGTGCCTTCGATTGAGATGTGTTATGGATTGGCACCATATAAATAATACAAAAATTGTGATCTGCATATTACCCATCTCTTAGTTAACAGTGAGCAGCTTGCAGTGTCAGGGGAGAATTGTGGAGTTAAGAGTCTCAAGTGACAACTTCAGTCTCTAACAGGGCTCTCAAGAAAGCAAATGCTTGCTCTAACCTGTATGACTAGATGACTGTCAGAGGCGGCCATCCATCTCCCCTAATCACTCCTAGTCTTACTGATTTAGGAAGGGTATGGTGCTTAGCATTAAACATTCAGGCTGGTAAGTGATGGTGAAGTTATACTAGAAGAAGAACAATCAGGACCACTTAAGATAATAAATCATTGTTCAAAATAATGTAATTGTTAACATACAGGTTAAATCTACCACGTTGCATTGTTCTGTAAGGCTTTCAATTCCGTGTATTTTTCTAAATACCTATTTATGCTGTCAGAAGGCTCAGAACGTAGGACCCTGAATTCAGGCGAGACAGACAATGATTACCTAAAAAGGTGTTTATTATATAAACTTGTGGCTGCTCATCAGCTGAGGTGGGCTCACTGGATTCTATGCAGGAATGAAGNGGAGTCAATGAGTCAATGCAATCACCTTGTGATTTCTCCTAGCATATAAAACTTTGAACAATCAGACTGTATGATCTCGTTGAATTGTCTGTGCCTTCGATTGAGATGTGTTATGGATTGGCACCATATAAATAATACAAAAATTGTGATCTGCATATTACCCATCTCTTAGTTAACAGTGAGCAGCTTGCAGT
The DNA here is from genome assembly GCF_000732505.1 of Cyprinodon variegatus. Classification (NCBI taxonomy): domain Eukaryota; kingdom Metazoa; phylum Chordata; class Actinopteri; order Cyprinodontiformes; family Cyprinodontidae; genus Cyprinodon; species Cyprinodon variegatus. Next base: position 345,634 of record NW_015150728.1, read on the forward strand.
GTCAGGGGAGAATTGTGGAGTTAAGAGTCTCAAGTGACAACTTCAGTCTCTATCAGGGCTCTCAAGAAAGCAAATGCTTGCTCTAACCTGTATGACTAGATGACTGTCAGAGGTGGCCATCCATCTCCCCTAATCACTCCTAGTCTTACTGATTTAGGAAGGGTATGGTGCTTAGCATTAAACATTCAGGCTGGTAAGTGATGGTGAAGTTATACTAGAAGAAGAACAATCAGGACCACTTAAGATAATAAATCATTGTTCAAAATAATGTAATTGTTAACATACAGGTTAAATCTACCACGTTGCATTGTTCTGTAAGGCTTTCAATTCCGTGTATTTTTCTAAATACCTATTTATGCTGTCAGAAGGCTCAGAATGTAGGACCCTGAATTCAGGCGAGACAGACAATGATTACCTAAAAAGGTGTTTATTATATAAACTTGTGGCTGCTCATCAGCTGAGGTGGGCTCACTGGATTCTATGCAGGAATGAAGACTCAGGTCAGTGACTTCAGAACTCAAACGGGGAACGACAATGAGCATGAACATCATCATCATCAGGTCACAATGAGGAATTTTAAATGTCTGACCGACCATCCACTTATTTTTATCTACTCTCGTTTCATTGACAAACACTCAAACCTATGACTAGTCATGTTTTAGTCATTAAAGATCCATCTAAAGATCCCAGGAGCATCAACGAAATCATTATTGACGAAAAGGACACTGGTGGTGACAGCAAAGAGATAGAGGGAAGTACAGAAAGAGAAGTAGAAAGGTACAGAGCTATGGGTAAGAGTTAGGATAGGAGATGCTCTTTGAAGAGTTGGGTCTTTAGGAGTTTCCTGAAGAACTTTCTACTGTTTAGTAGTATGAAGCGACAAGTTCAAGAAAATGAGGTAACATGACCTTTAAAGTTCAGCTGGTTTGTTACCTGGATTATGCCTGCTAAATACCTTGGACCTGTATTCTGACCCTGGGCAGATCTGCATCCTCTTTGCCCAATGATTATATTAAATACCAGCTGTCCTCAATGTCCAAAAGTATTATCATGATTTTTAGCCTAACAAATGTTAAAATGTTGATATTTGTTTTTTTTTTTTTGTGAAACAAACATCATTACAGAAATGTATTATGGTGTTCAGTAAAGTTTAAGAACTCTTAAATTTTATCTGCTGTGTATTACACTGTAATGATGCCATTTATGCCGAGGTAATGCCGTCAACAGGTTTTATTTAACAAAAACGAGCTGTTATTTCTGAGGCTACCCTGACAATATGGCTAGCACACACAAAACCGGTAGCTCCTCAGTTAGCCACCTCAACCCCCCCCACATGTGATATAACAGGCCTATCACATGAGAGAAGGAGCTAGCAGAGTCAGGCACAGGAAACACATAAAGAAAGGAACAGAATACACATAACCGTATGGACCCCAATAGAACCAAACACAGAATTGTTACAATACCATTATAAGTAAGATCTGTATGGGCCTTAAACCAGATGGGCTTAGGAGCAAATTCCACCTTAAATTACATATGTGAACTAAAGCAAGTACATCTCCCAAACTATAAATTGATNGTATGGGCCTTAAACCAGATGGGCTTAGGAGCAAATTCCACCTTAAATTACATATGTGAACTAAAGCAAGTACATCTCCCAAACTATAAATTGATACAAAACAAAATCATCGAACCATCTTGGGGCCCTTCTCGTAGGTGGCCCCCCATACGCTCCAACACCCGGCAGGGACCAACCCACTTACTCTCCAACTTTGGGCAGCGGCCCTTCTTCCCCTGTGGGGGTTGTAAACCCAGACCAGCTCCCCTGGGGTGAAGTGTCGGCCCTTCGCCCTCACATCATAGTTCCTTTTTTGACGCACACCAGCTTCCTCCTGCCGTCTCCAACCTGTCCTGGAGCTTTCTAGCATACTCAGGACCAGCTGGAGCAGCAGGCGCATCCGGGGGGCAACCGAAAGATAGGTCAGCTGGCGTGCGCAGCTCCCTCCCCAACATGAGGAGCGATGGTGTGCAGGCTGTGGAGTCCTGTACAGCTGAGCGGCATGCCATTAGCACCAGTGGGAGGTGCTCGTCCCAGTCCCGCTGATGCTCCGCTGTGAGAATAGCCAGCTGCTGTCCCAAGGTGCGGTGGAGTCTTTCCACCAGTCCGCCACTCTGGGGATGTAATGGTGTCATCCTTGTTTTCTGGATGCCAAGACGGCTGCACATGACAGAAAACACCCGTGACTCAAAATTTCTGCCCTGGTCACTGTGAATAATGTCCGGTACCCCAAACCTGCTAATCAACCCTCCTACCAAGGCATCTGCCACTGTCTCTGCTTCCTGGTCTGGGATGGCATAGGCCTCTGGCAATAATTACCTCCGGTAATAAGAGGCTAACCCCAGGAGACTCTTAAGATCCCTCTGCATAGTGGGAATGGGACACTCTGTCACTATCTTCACTTTCTCCACCGTGGTGCTGATGCCCTTCCTCCCAATTTGGTGGCCCAAATGTCACCTCCTGCTGCATGAAATGACATTTATCTGGGTGGAGCTTCAGGCCTGTGGCTCTAATTCTTTCCAGCACCCTGACAAAGGGAGCCCAAGGCTGCTGCAAAAGAGGTGCCATGGACCAGTATGTCATTCAGATATACTAGACATTCTTGGCGGGGAATGTCAGCCAACACCCGGTCCATCAACCTGGAAAAGGTGGCTGGTGCATTACACAGTCCGAATTAGAGGACTTTGAACTGCCAGAGTCCACGCCCCGTACAAAAAGCGGTCTTTGGTCGGGCACCCTCTGAGAGGGGAACTTGATAATAGCCGCTGCGGGGATCCAGGGAGGAAAACCAGCTGGAACCAGACACCAGATCCAGCGACTCATCCACCCTAGGCAACGGGTACGAGTCTTTTTTGGTCACCCCGTTCAGCAGCCTGTAGTCCACACAAAGGCGCCACTCCCCATTCTTTTTGGGCACCATTACTACAGCCGCTGCCCAGGGGCTCTTAAACGGCTCAATAATCCCTGTTTGCAACAAGCTTAACACTGCCTTGTGACATGCTTCTTGCCGGGCCAGGGGGAGCCGATGGGGCCGACATTTAATTGGTGGGGCGTCCCCCGTCAAGATGTCATGCTCCACTAACTGAGTCCGCCCCACCTGGTCATCGTTTAAGGCAAAGCTGTCTTTAAAGTCCACAAGCAGCTGCCACAGTTGCTTTTGTTGTTGGGTATCCAAACCCCTAAAGTTCTCTGCCCAGATCTTCAGCACCACATCCAGTAAGGCATCTTCTGTTGCACCCTGAAGCATTGACTGACAGGCTGTAGGCCCCGGTGAAACTGGATCTGGGACTGTGGAACCGAGCTGAATTAGGGGCCCTTCCTTAAACTGCAATGTCCCCCCTCCCAAATCCAGCTGGCACTCTGTAGCCCTTAAGAAATCCAGCCCCAATATACACCTGTCTTGCACCTCTGCTACCCACACTGGATGGGTGATGGATCTGCCCCCCAAAGTCACAATCAATGCCCCCCTCCCTGACATAGGTGCCATGTCCCCCATGCATAGTGGGCTGAATCTGGGTCCAGCCGGACACTACATCGGGCCTCACCAGTGTTACTGTGGACCCAGTGTCAATCAGAGCAGTGCAGGGGACTCCTTCTACCGTGACAGGGACGTAACAAAAGTTGCCGACACATGTGCGGCCAACCACTGGAACCACGGCCACCCCCCTGTGGCAGTCATCCAGTCCTGGGGGTGTTGGGGGCTGGGTCCCCTGACCGCACTGTCAGGGGCTGTCAGACGATGATTCAGACGTGGAGGCTACAGCTGGGGTCCGCGACACCTCTCATCTGCGGCCACTGTGTCGGTTCCCTGCTTCCTGGGTGCTTTAGGACACTGTCTGAGGAGATGTCCCGGTTGACCACAGCCCCAACACAGGGCAGGGGTTGCAGATGAGCCCCGTGCTGACTGCAGGGAAACTGCTCGAACCAGCTCTGTTAATTCTGAAACCCACGCAGGCTTCTCCTGGTCCAGCTCTATCTGCTCTACAGCCCTGCGGTTGTCCTATCTGATCACCTCCTGCTGCTGCTCCACAGAGGCACTCCCTCTCCATTGCTAAATCTAGCGCATCCTATGGGGAGACTGGGTACATGAGCTGAACTTGCATCCGACAGAGCTCTAATAAACTGATCCTTTGCCAGTTCATACTGTACACTTGAGGGCATGTGTGCATATACGCTCTGCATGTAAGGCTCTCAATGTCATTAGCTAACATACGCAGAGGTTCACCTGCCAGCCTGTTCCTGGTGGATAGCTTATTTTTAAAGATATCAGGCTGTACACATTGTCCAAAGTGCCTCTTTAATTCTCCAACCAAAGCATTGTAGTCCTTCCTGTCCTCCGACCCCAATAGCAACAGGCAATCCAGTGCATCATCTTGTAAGCAGAGAGCTAGCTGCAAAGCTTTATGTTCTAATGTCCATCTTCTCTCTTGAGCCAGCAGTTCAAACTGCGCATGGAAGGCCTCCCAGTTCGACCTACCGGTGTACTTGGGCGTTTTCAGCGGTACAGCAATGTTATGTTTGCCGCCGTCGTTATTTCCGCCGCCCCCACCATAATATCCGGCGTAGTCCTCCGCCGGGGCTGATGCCGTTGTAGGCCGCGGTTTCCCGCCGGCAGCCAGCCCGCTTCAGCAGCCATCGCGACTGTGAAACCATGCAGAGAAGCTCTTGCTCCATCCAGCCTTTGCAGCTCCACGTTCCAAGCCTCACTTTCTTCTTCCCCCTCTGTTTTGAGTCCTATGCTGGAAAACGCGCCGTCCATGACGCTGCCATAGCGGCTAACAGTGTTAACGCGCCGAAATAACTCACAGTCCCATAGTTCCGGTCACGGATGGTTTACTTCTGACACCAGTGTAATGATGCTAGTTACGCTGAGGTAATGCCGTCAACAGGTTTTATTTAACACAAACGAGCTGTTATTTCTGAGGCTACAGCTCACGCCCCTCACAACATGGCTAGCACACACAAAACTGGTAGCTCCTCAGTTAGCCTCCTCAACCTGCTCAACACTTCTGGTCCTGGAACCAGAAGTGTGGGGGTGGATCTTGGAACCCACCCCCATGCGATATAACAGGCCTATCACATGAGAGCAGGAGCTAGCAGAGTCAGGCACAGGAAACACATAAAGAAAGGAACAAAATACACGTAACCGTATGGACCCCAATAGAACCAAACACAGAATTGTTGCAATACCATTATAAGTAAGATCTGTATGGGCCTTAAACCAGATGGGCTTAGGAGCAAATTCCACCTTAAATTACATATGTGA
>NW_015150728.1:351901-352412 GCF_000732505.1 Cyprinodon variegatus
ATACGTCACGCACTCCGTTGCTCTTATTGGTTGTAGGTCTATCCAATTGAGTACAGAGGCATTTTTTTCCCTGGTTCGTTCAAAACACGCCCCATAATCACAGCTCTATGGAACAGTATCAGACTCATATTCTGACTAGAATTGAGTCGGACTACGTCAGGCTAATAAATTGATGATAAAATCCTTTGTATTTGTATGAAAAAGCATTGAGGAATATTTTTCAGGTGGAATCACTATTTTAAATGTCACCATGTCTGATTTATAGAACATAGTTATAGAACAAAGAAAAATTGAAAAATATTTAGCCTTGCCAATTTTTTTTTCCAAAAAAAAAAAAAACAGGAAAACCCATTTGAAACTCTAGATCCACTTATAGATCCACTTCTTGTATATAATGCAAGCAAATTTGGACTAAATAAGTTGAAGCATGTTTGCTCCACAAAGGTTTTATTGGGCAGGACGTAGCTAGGCGCCCAGGAGGAGCCAACCCAGGAAATCAGACACCCCACCA
>NW_015150728.1:354799-358689 GCF_000732505.1 Cyprinodon variegatus
GCATTTCCGCCCACAGAACTGCCGCTCACTGGATGTTTTTTCTTTTTCGGACCATTCTCTGTAAACCTTAAAGATGGTTGTGCGTGAAAATCCCAGTATATCAGCAGTTTCTGAAATACTCAGACCAGCCCTTCTGGCACCAACAATCATGCTACCTTCAAAGTCACTCAAATCACCTTTCTTCCCCATACTGATGCTCGGTTTGAACTGCTGGAGATTGTCTTGACCATGTCTACATGCCTAAATGCACTGAGTTGCCGCCATGTGATTGGCTGCTTAGAAATTAAGTGTTAACGAGCAGTTGGACAGGTGTACCTAATAAAGTGGCCGGTGAGTATATGTTTAGAGTTCTTGTATGTCATAGCTTCTGAAAGGTGTGTGATACTGAAATCTAGCACCACTGCCTGCCACCCAACCAGTGGCTTAAAACCAAAACACATTTACCCCCCACTACCTGACACTAACACACCAACACACCCCCACACACATATCACTGCCTTACATTCATTTTATAAGGCCTAACCAAGACCCTTACCCTAATACACTGATATAAGACTGGTTAGAGAAAGGGATTTCTATATTAGACAAAGCACATTAGACTATGCTAAAGTAATGTTTTGAGCTGTTGTTGAAGCTTGAACAAGCTTTATTTCATTAAGGGTTTTAACAGTGATATAACATTAATGTTCATGTGTTTTCTAAGATGTTCATTTCAATTACCAAATTGTGAACAAAAGCCCTTTAATGGAATTCTCATGTCTATTTGCTGCTAGCTATTTCAAAGAGGGCAAGAAACATTCAACTAAAGGTCACTGGTTCCTGATTAAGCAAATCATTCAATAAAACATTACTAGGCGAAATAATGTTTTATTCACCTCATGGATTTGCATTTTGAATTGGTTTGAAAACGTTCAAATAGCTCAAAATTAGGGACAAGCTTACACTGCATGCAGAATTATTAGGCAAATTAGTATTTTTACCACATCATCCTTTTCATACCTGTTGTCCTACTCCAAGCCGTAGAGGCTTGAAAGCCAGCTACCAATTAAGTAAATCAGGTGGTCTGCATCTCTGTAATGAGAGGGGGTGTGGCCTCATGACATCAACACCCTATATAAGGTTTGCTTAATTATCAGGCAACTTCCTTTCCTTTTGCAAAATGGGTCAGAAAAGATATTTGACAGACTCTGAAAAATCAAAAATTGTCAGATGTCTTTCAGAGGGGTGCAACATTTTGGAAATTGCCAAGTTTTTGAAGCAGGATCATCACACAATCAAGCGGTTCATGGCAAATAGCCAACAGGGGCGCAAGAAGCGTGTTGAAAAAAGAAGACAGAAAATAACTCCGGATGAATGGAGAAGGATCAAGCGTGAAGCTGCCAGGAAGCCATTAGCCACCAGTTGTGCTATATTTCAGAGCTGCAACATGTCTGGAGTGCCGAGAAGCACAACGTGCTCAATACTCAGGGACCAAGGTAAGGAAAGCCATAAAAAGGCCACCTTTGAACAAGACACACAAGACAAAACGTCAAGATTGGGCCAAGAAATATCTAATGAGTGATTTCTCCAAGTTGCTTTGGTCTGATTAAATGAGAGTGAGTCTTGATGGGCCAGATGGATGGATGGACATGAGGCTGGATTAGTAAAGGGTAGCACGTTCCTTATCGACTCAGAAGCCAGCAAGGTGGAGGTGGGGTACTGGTATGGGCTGGTATCATCAAAGATGAGCTTGTAGGACCTTTTCGGGTTTGTGATGGAGTCAAGATCAACTCCCAGACCTACTGCCAGTTTCTGAAAGACACCTTCCTCAAACAACGGTACAAGAAGAAGTTGCTGTCATTTAAGAAAAACATGACATTCATGCAGGACAATGCTCCGCCACACACATCAAAATACACCACAGCTTGGCTGGCCAGACAAAGTCTAAAGGGAGAAAAAATAATGAAATGCCCCCCTTGTTCACCTGATCTGAACTCCATCAAGGAACCTGTGGTCCTTCATGAAATGTGAGATCTGCAAGGAGGGAAAACAGTCCACCTCTCTGGGAGGCTATGGTGGCTGCTGCACGCAATGTGGATCGCAAACAGATCAAGACACTGTCAGAACCTATGGATGGAATGCTTTCGAGCATCATGGTGAAAAAAGGTGGCTATATTGGTCACCGATTTGTCGCAAATGTTTATTTCTTGAGTTGTTATATTGGTTTACCTGGTGAAAATAAAGAAGAGGGATGGGTATATATTTGTTTATTATTACATTGCCTAATAATTCTGCACAGTAATATTTTCCTGCACTGTTTATTTGCCTTTCACAAATTTTTAGACAACAGTTTTCAACTGAAATATGTTTGACTTGGAGCTTTTGGACGCTCATATTCACTCTCTATGCCTCATGCAACAAAATTTCTGTATTACTGTCATAAATGTCTCTGACTTTTTCTCCTACTTTTTCTTTCACAAAAAAGTACAAATAAGAAAAACTTTACTGGTTTGGAATTCGAAGTTTTGCTGACTGAAAGCTGAGCAGCAAAATTAAAGAACTAGTAAAAGCCAAGCTCTGGAAAATTAATAACAAGAGCTGTAAATATCGTGTTTGCAGTGTAACAGAAGTAAAAATAAAATCATAATGTAAAAATAATAATAATAATAATAAAAATAAAAAACATTTGATTCAAATATGTAATGAAAAGTACTGACTGAGGGAAGAGGTGCAACAAATGGTGTAAATACTTAATATGATCAAGATCAACAAACATGACACATTCTGCATATACTGCATATGGTGCTTTAATTTAGACATTTTATCTTTCTATATTTTTTATATTTCTATATTTCATTTTTTCTAAATGGACATGTAGTAAATTTTATTTATTATTTCTTATTTTTTATTTGAATTACTAGTGTTAATTCATTTATCTTTTTTTATTTGATAGAAGGATTTGTAAGCTTTCAAACACAACTGTATTAGGTATTGTGAAATATACCACTCTTTAGGACACAGTCTATCCCACATGTACAGTACTGTTGTGGGGAAAAAAGTATTCAACTATTCACTCCAGTTAAATAAACAGAGATCAATGGATTTCACTCAGTGGGCATTTTATTAAGTCTTCGCAAAGAGAGAACAAGGCATCATACAGCCCTTATTGCATGGTAATCAGCCCTGTTCTGATCTGGCCAACTTGCGTCTCCCTTACAACAATGGTGGAAAGTAGTCAGAGTCAAAACAAATTAAAGACACTTTGGTTAAACAGTAACATGCTGAGAATAAATCTTGAGAAAGGTCTGGCTTGTTCCGTAAAAGTTATTGTGGCTTGTTATGGGAATAGTGTTTTGTGTATGCAAACATCCCTCACTCAAACATTTTGTGGCCTTGAAGGTGAAACAGATTGAGTAAAAACATTTTTCACTGGATAAATAGCATAACTCAATATATGAAATAATAGAAATCTAAATGTTCCGATAACAGTACGCACTTTTTATGTCTACAATCTTTAGACTCTAACTTAGGATTGGTCTTTAAGCAAATTCAGGCATTTAATCTGTCATTATCATCAATCTCATTATGAGGCTCTGCCATAGAATTTACTCCCAACAAGAGGGCTCAAGATTTTCTTTGAGATGAAACTGCATCATGTCATCAGTAGCATTCAAATGTAATTTCAGTTGATGCTATACCTACTAAAAGGTGTAAAGTGAAATGAAGACATTATGAAAGTTATGTACACGTGAGAGCAGTACACTGAATTATCTGACCTTTATTTACAGTATTTACTGACCTTTATTTACAGTATACACTAATCATAGACATACTGTAGAGTATGACAGATTTTATTTGTCATTTTGTTTACGCACGTGTAAAACAAAAAGAAATTTATAGTGAAAACAATA
>NW_015150728.1:360883-362360 GCF_000732505.1 Cyprinodon variegatus
GCTTGGTGTGAGGGATTGCCTTCGAGTCAATGAGTCGATGTAATCAATTGGTTTTCTGTAGACAGACTCTTCCCTTATTTGTGATTTGAGAAATTATGTTTCATACTTTTTTATGAGACAAGGGATCCCTCCTTCAAGTAATTTGACTCTTCAGGGATATATTGTAAAAAACAAAATTTAAAATATATTTGAAGTATTATATCATAAAAAGGTTAAAAGGGTTTAAAAGCCTTTTCTAGAATGATAAAGATTTACCCTACCAGGACCAAGTTGTGTAAAACATTATGGTTTGACTTACATTGTGAAATTTTTATTATATTGTTATATGCAGCTAAATTACATATCAGGCCATTAAACTAGATTCTTCTGTACTGCTCCAGCAACTACTGGTGTAGCTCAGGTCTAGATCTCTCAGGTGTCTAACGAAACAGGAAAAAAAAAAACCTTCTTTAAAAACAATAACAAGTGAACATAGGGGCGCAATGAAGGTGACTGCTATCTCCAGTAAAAAGTATTCAGGGCCTTTTTTAGCAAAAATCTATCATATTCCTGGAAGATTAGCAAACACTATGAGATGAGGGGTGCACTATCAAGAGCAGACAGGTTGAACTGTAAATCTGATAGGCTTGGACAAGAAGCCAGAGCTAAGAGATGCTTCCACCAATCATTGTCATCATGAACGATGTATGCGTCTGCACAGATAGACGCACACAAACATGCACGGACTACAGTATCTTGAATATGTTGGAATTCTGAAAAGATTCGTACTGCTCTTGCTTTTACAGCTGGGTGTTATCAGAATTGTCAGGCAGGCAAATCTCCAGCACAGGGAAAACGTGGCTGGGATAGAAAACAGACCCTGTCACAGTGTGTGTGTGTGCCTGTGTGTGTATGTGTGTGCCTGTGTGTGTGTGTGAAATAGCTATGTATGTTGCTGCGTGGAGGTAGACTGCAGACCATTGCCTTTTTAAACCACTTCCCTATTTCATGTAAAACAGGATGTCTGTGTTCAAATCTGCCAAATATGTTATCAAAAATCACCTCAAGTCTAACATTGTAAGAACTCATTTATAATATTCCACATCCAAGTTTGTTAAAGATTCTTAAAGATTTCTTAAATATTAATTGAGTTGCAGTATTTTATTAGGGTGATCATATGAGGACTTTTCATCCTCAGTGTAATTACTGAGGACTAAACGTATAACCAATATTTGGTCAAGTACTTTATCTGAAACTCTCCAAAATAGTAAATAATATATGTAACAGTAAATACCTGTGTGCTTTTTGAAATCAAATAAATGAAAAACCTTTCTAAAAAGTATATATGGGTACCTATTACTAATAATATTACATTGGGTTGTGATCTAAACAAATGTCAAAGGACTTGAATTACTTTGGATTTTAATAACTAGATATACATAACTATGCATTGTTTTTATGGTTCTTTGTAAAACAAAATAGACAAAAAAAAAAAAAA
>NW_015150728.1:363453-364612 GCF_000732505.1 Cyprinodon variegatus
TTATGTATTTATTTATTAAGTTACAATGAGTAATTGAAAACTTAATTCATATATTAATAAAGCTTTTAAATATATTTAGTTTCAACCGCAGTTGCATATAAGACAAGAAAACCCGTTTCCCTTTTTTCATTATGTAAAGTTCCTTAAAATGGCATTTTAATTAGTGCTGTATTAATGAAGTTAATTGAATTGGTTTCAGAAGTTTTATGTTTAAAATATAGATTTAGTGTTTATGTGTTTTTTATGTACTTTTGTATTATTATACTCTAATGAGAATTCAACATTATATTTATGTTTATTACACGTTTTTGATGTGATCAGTGACAAAGTTATTAAGGTGGTTTATTGGCAAATGTTCATTTATTTTCATTCTTTCCTTTTTTTTTTATTATTATTTATTTACATTTTTGAAACAACATAATATGCACGTATATCCTCTGGTATGTCTTGACTGCCCTCACCAAAAATATAATGGTAAGATGATCTTCTGGTGCCAAGACTTGAAGCCTATTAGCAAAGACCATATGTTCAGTACCAGTGGAGTACTGTTAAAAGCTGCTAAAAATTAAAATAAAGGTATTCCATTTTCTTATTTTGTTATATCATCCTTTGTGATAAGCCTTTTATTTCCTACAATGGATAATGTTCTTACACTAAAGGGTTATGAAGGATTTTTGCTTTTAACTGTATATAAATTCCTTAACTCTCTAAATGAGCCGGAGTATCACTATCTATGTAAGTTTGCCCTTTTGATATTTTTTTTTACACCATAGAAAGCTGCAAGGAGAGAAAGTCTTGTCATGTTATTGTTATTGATTAAATGCAAAATATGGAGCTTTATATACATTTAGCTCCCCTTCAAAGAGTTCATGTTATCTTTTAAACAGATAGAATGGTTTTCTTCATGCATACAATGCCATGTGAGTTCTGACAATATGGTTCATTGGCCTAACAGGGATATGTGCGAAGCAGACTGAAAGAGAGGACTTGCTGGAAAGAATGAGACTGATTACTGATGTTGAAGGAGCTATTCTACTGCTGTGGGACTCACAGATGAACAAAAATGAAACCAAATTAACATGAAAAAATTGAAGGAAAGCATTTCATGGATATTATCCAAACGACCTTATATACAAGAATGAGCTTAGAGAAAAAAAAT
>NW_015150728.1:370138-371253 GCF_000732505.1 Cyprinodon variegatus
CCTGTTGTTCTCTGCAGTGAGCTGGAAGCTCAGATCAAGGTCTACCATGCTAAGCCTGAAGCTAGACGCTTAGCTTCCCATGAACTCTGCTAACCAACTGTTTCCAGTCCCAGTGCATTAACCTTGTGTTTCATTCATTTAATAAACATTTGAACTTTTTCCCTGCCTCCTCCGTATGTGTTCTGCATCTTGGGCTTGCCTCTTTAACCCATCATGACAGAACACTGCGGCCATACGCAAAGCCCAGCAGATCACCTCCGTCGGTGGATTGAGGAACGGGACGCTCAGATCCATGGACATGCACAAACCCTCCGTGAGTTACATCTAAATCAAACCTTCGCTAGCCACTTAGATAATGCTAATGCCACGTCAGCGGCACGTCCTGCCCCGAATCCACTTCCGTTTCCTAGGTCACCGGTAGTGACGTCATTTCCTAATCAAGATAATAACCCTCCTTTCTGGTCAGAACACAGCCCGTTGTTTTCTTCACTCAGTCCTTCTCTGCCTGAGAGATTTTCAGGCAATCCAAGTAAGCTCAAGTCATTTTTATTTCAGTGTTGGTTATTTTTTCAATTTTATGAGTCTAATTTCCTGTATGATAAGGATAGGATAGCTTTTGTTGTGTCTTTCCTGTCCGGAAAAGCCCTTGAATGGGCAGAGACCAGATTTCCATTTAAGACCAGAATTAACTGTACCTATGAGGATTTCATCCTGGAATTTGAAAGTCCTTCGTTTCTAGTAGACTTCTTGAAACTAAACAGGGAGATAGATCCGTTGCCGAGTTTTCCTTCAAGTTACAGGTAAAAGCAGCCGTTTCCGGGTGGAACGAGTCTGCGCTTAAAGCCGCTTATCTCCTTGCCCTAAATGAACCTGTCCGTAACGAGCTTACATTTTATGATGAGCCAGCTAACTTGGAGGACCTCATAGAGCTAGCTATAGGGCTAGATATAGAATTGCAAGCCAGATCCAGTCCCCTTCTGCGCCAGGTTAGTCTCAGCTCTCATTTACGCGATCTTCACTTAGCTCCATCCGTTAAAGGACTCAAAATAGGCCCACCAGTTAAACATCAAACAGTTAGAGCTCCCCACGTCCATAAGTCTGATCTCTGGAATTAT
>NW_015150728.1:372367-373817 GCF_000732505.1 Cyprinodon variegatus
TATATATATATATATATATATATATATATATATATATATATATATATATATACACTGTAAAAAGCATGCTGAACTCCAGCATCTATAAACAAAGGTTTTGATGGCAGCAGCACAGCTGATATTTTTCCCCAGGATGGTGTCACAGCCAAACAGGAACAGATGAGGCAAAGTTACTATGAGAAAAAGCAGAGAAGTTTGTATTATGAGATCACAAATTTTTAAAGAAGCATTAATGCCTGCCACTCAGGTTGGTTTTAGGTCAGTTTTTGTTTGAATTAGTTCCTGTTCAGTTGACCTCAGTTGAGTTGGGCCCAAAACCATGTTATTTATTATCTAAGCTATTTTGTATTGCTTTGGAACCTTTGTTAAATATTTTGACACTATTAAATGAAAGGTTTTTTCAAATTTTTGAACACCTTTTGTCCTTATGTAAGTTTGGTCCCTCACAGTCACCTTAGCCAATAATGTTTCCAAAAACCCTTTGTGTTCGTTATGATGATTTAGAACTTTCTCTACTCATGAACCACAAGCAGTGGGAGAACGTCACTCTTTTTTCCCTCTGAGAATAAGGTGAACCATTCAGTAAAGGCAGAAACAGAAAGGTAACCAACATCTACTCTCAGTCAGGGTGCAATCTCCGTCTATCAACTTGTCACATTTGCTCCTGCTCAATTTGAACTGATTATGGTGAGGGATGATATATACTGCTATTTTATTTCTCATTACAATAATAGCAAAATCTTATTACGATTATCTGATTATAGTCTGTATCCATATTATTTTGAATGATTAATTATCCATTTCAGTACAGGGGCAGGCTAATACAAACCTTAAAAAAAACAAAAAACGAGTACAAATACAGAGTAAAAATAAATAGTTCAATGAATGTGTTCAGAATAAATGATAATTTCAGTTACTTTGGTATTTAGAAATAAGTACCTGAGAATAGGATATGAAAGAAAAGAACAGATTTAGCACAACACCAAAATTAATAATGAGGTGTAAAGGTATTTGCTCCTTTATTACTGTAACAAAAACAAATTGGGGGGGAAAAAAATGAAAATGCATTTAAAAAAATTTGAGAAGAGCATCTCAATCAAAAAGGTTAAAAGTGTGATTTACAATGTACCTTAAGATGACATGTGTTGTGAATTTCTGCTATATAAATAAACTGAATTGGAATCAAAAGCTAAACTTATGATTTTATGGTCTGAATGTGTTATATGTTTTCTTTTATTTGAGGGCTGTTTTACAAACTATATTGTTTTGAAATATATTTTCACAGATTATATTCTTGAGATAACATGTTTCTGTACTTCCAAAGGATTGGTTTTCCATTGAAGGGTGGAACAAATACATATTTGCATCTGATAGCATGTATGTTAGCAACTGCTGTGTGAGCTGAATGAATGTTAGGTTAAAAGGCTAAAAAGAATATGGACCCGGTTTT
>NW_015150728.1:374993-379775 GCF_000732505.1 Cyprinodon variegatus
CTTTTCGGGATTTTAACATATTTTTTCTCTCTACTTCTACGTCTCTTCTTTCAACAACAACGTTGTATCAGAGCTATGTTTACGTTCGCGTAGCCCTCAATATGGCCGCCACGTCCCACAATGCAACGCGGATCCCAAGCCCTATTTCACTGTGATGGCAGAACAGTTTCCATTAATTTTTGTTTTAAGTTTGTTTCACAAGTCAGTTTGGCCAAGATTCCATTCTGTGTCTTTTTTCTTTTTTTTTTTCGTGTTGCCGTACAGAAAAATTGCAGCTGCTGGAAGATGTCTGAATAATGTTCTGTATAACGTTATGGTAACTTTTTTAAATAAATGAACCTTGTTTTTTATAGGTTCAAAGAGAAACAAAATCTCGTTATTATCATTCCACTGGTAGTCCGTTTTGATCAAATAGAAATAGAGGCCTGCCTATAATTCTGCCCTGCTTCCAATAATGGGCTGGACCAAGATGTACCTGAGTGAAATTAAGGCCCCGTCCCATATTAGACGATTTACGGTAATTATTGAAGCAAGTATGCTTAAATCTCTCGATGTGTTCTTGCTACAGTACGTCTATTCTACCTAGGATGCTTCGATGCATCCTGTGAATCACTTGGGTCAGCAAATTATAATGCTTTGTGTCAGTGGCTGCAGTAAATGGCGAAGCTGAGATTTATTATTGTCTAGAAGACTATTGAAACCAAATTCTACCTTTTTAGAATGTACATTTTAATGTTTACGTCATGTAGTCTGTAAATAACCCCAATATATTAAAAAGCAGCATTTCCATTCTCTGTGCCTTTAAATTTTTTATCTAAGTTGAATGCAGCCATTGTCAGCAAGTAACTACACTGTAGTTAATACACTCCTACATAAGGAGAGTGGTGTGTAGGAGAGAAAAGCTCATTGATGTAACATATCAGACTACAAGGAGAATTTAAGCCAAAAGTTAAAGAGGAGGAAAAAGGTACATTAGCTCCCAGACAGAAGCAAGCTTATAGTTTATATTCACATTTAACCCAGTTTATATCTACAGGCTTCACATCCTTCCATCAGCCACCCATACAGAAATAAAACACATATTCTGATCCAAAAACAAAACAAAATAACAGATAAAAAAAACTCTTGTTGTGGTTAATATTAATGGGTCCTATTTTTTTTGTCTCCCCTAAAGCAAGAATAATAAAACTTTGGTGAAGAGTAATGGGAGGTGAGATAAGGGTGAGAAACATAGTGAGTGAGACTGGGAGAACAGGCAGTGAGGCAGCAGAGAGAACGGCAAAGTGCTGCATTGCAGCAGCAGAAGCAACAAACGGTCTAACCTTGCAAAGCGGGGGCCCAGTTATGCTGTGCTGACCCTATCTAAGCTGTATCTAAAGGGTTCCTTTCCTATGAAGATAATCATGCATGACCCACTAGAGGAAGGAGGACACTCAGGCTGACACTTTACAGCCGCTTTATCAGCCTTTGAGTCCGCAGATGTATCTGAAGTTCATTTATCTTTCGCTTTACTGTGAAGGATAGCAGGGCAGCAGGCAGAGTGCTTTATGGGGCTACGTGTTGCTCTGAGCGCTGGATTGCTTTCTGCTGCGATGGCATAGATTTTTATCATGTCTGGATGATTTTAGAGTTGAGCTGATAATGAGAAGTCTGTCTGTGACACTTTTCCAAACAAAGTTTGTAAAGTGCCAGAAGACAGATAAAAGGAGACACTCAAGGTTTCATAAATAAAAGCAAAACAAATGGAAGAGAAAAAGTGAAGCATTTTATAAAATAAAAAGCATTTCAGTTATTCTGAAGGACCTTTTAGGACATTTTCTAATATTTGATATTCTAACATTACTGAAAAGTTCAGCAGGCAGACATGTTTTGTTTATGAATATCCCCAAAAATATTGTCGCCAGCTTTGCCTAAAAAATGCAAGTTATATTGGCTTTTGTGGAATAAATGTAGTTCTGCACTCCTGAACCTCTAAAAGTGAGGGGCCCAGAGAGACACAGGGGGTGGTTGGTGGAGGGGGGGCAAAGATGTGGGGACGCTGCTGGATCCAGCCAGCCAGCACAAACAGACATTCAGTTGTCAGGCTTGGGTTGTCAGTCAGCGATGCTGCTGCTGCAGAGTGGTGCAGTGCCACAGTTTCCCTCCCTGACTCTGCTCTCCTCTCTTCGCCAGCTGTCTCCCCAACTCTCCCCATTGCCTGACGCTTTCCTAAAACTATCCATACACTTTTTTTTCTTTCTCCAATGCCCTTCACGCTTTCCATATTCATGTCCTCTTCTCTTCCTGCCTCCTTAACATCCAAATTGTAGTTTTTCTGCCTTTCCTTTGTGGTTCTCCTTTCATCTTCCCACCAAATATTTTTCCATCATTTTTTCATTGCTATTCTGTCCTTGTCATTCCCACAGTTCCAGCCATAGTTTCTCACATTGCCACATCATCTTCTTACATTCCAATGTCTTCCGAGAATACACAATGGAAATTCTGATTTTGGGAAAGCTGATGAAAAATAAACTCATGTCTTTCTTTAACACTCACTCATTTCTGTTTACAAGCCCTCTGCACTAAACATTTTGTTTGGTTTAGGATTATAAGACAGAATATGACATAAAAAACTAAACATTTTGATTTGCCAACTTTCAGGCAAATTGAGGACATTCTACAACATACTGTATGATCAACCATTTTATAAACTGTAAAACAGATAAATCCAATTATAGGTAAGCAGCACCTACGCTTAATCTTTATGGTGCTGACTTAACCAGCACATTCTCACTCCCAACTTATCCAAAATTCCGATCAGTCAACCTCCCTGCTCATCAGATAGTGATGCAATGGTGGTCAAAATAAATCAGTTATTATTATAAGCTTCCTGCTGCACCTTCAATGCACCAGGGAGCGTTATCACAGATCCTTCCTCCCAGCAGCTGTAAATGGCTGTAAATAACAATCACTGTTCCCAGCAACCTCTATAAGTTGTTACAAAGATGCAATTTTTTGTAGTTTCTGTCTTAGTCAGTTAAATAACATGGTGCTGTCATTTCATTTTAATTTTGTTTCCCTCTGGTGTTGCTGCTATTTTTCATATATCCATGACTGTAAAAATGTAAACTGCTGTTATCAACCTTTTATTCTCTAGATACAGAGTGTTATATAGTAAACCCAGTACAGTACAGTATTCTATTTGTTTTGTTTTCCTATCTGTTATTTTTATACACTTTTCTAAGCTGCACATTGTGTGACCACTCCTACCATAACCTTTGCTGCTGTAAACACCACAATTTCCCCATTGTGGGACAATAAAGGGATTTTCTATTCTATTCTGTTCTTATAAGAGAAAGACTTTATTAACAGAAAAGTTAAGTAAGTTCCTTATAGCATTATAGAGATCTACATTGGTTCTAATCCTCCTAATTTTAATCTACCGCTCACAGTTAGCTCCAGGTCCACCAAAAATGTCATAAAGACTTTCTACATCATCATAGAAAATGCCTGTTTTTCCAAGTCCTGTAGTTTAAAAATATTCTGAAAGTATGATAGTTAGAGAAACTATTAATCTATCCGACACAACGGAAGTGACTTCACACAATTAATCTCTTGAATAGAGACTTTTCTACTTTGAGTTGGTTAGCTAAAATTGGTTATAAGAGGAAGTATAGTCAGACTAGCGTTTAACCCCCCCCTCCTGATTCACTGCAGACTCATCACATTATGACCTTTTTCCAATAAAACAGAGCATTTCTTTCTTTTTTCTGGGACTAATGCTCCTCATTCATACAAATGCAAGAAATAAGAAGACAGGAAGAAATGAACAAAAACAGCAAAGGTCTTAAGATATGACTAGAGCCATGCTTTTTTCTGCTCCCCTCATTTTTACTCTCTCATCATAAATTCAGCAGTTTCTACACAGATAAAAACTAAAACAGTTTTTTTAGTCTTATTTGTCTTTCCATTTTTCTTCTCTAACCTTATGCCTTATCTCCATGTTTTTTTTTTTCCGTCTTTTTTCCAGAGATGTATTCTCATCCCATCTGGTCTAACACTGTGGCTTCTCCTTACCTAGGGCAAGGATCAACTTGAGCCCATTTCACACTTGACAGAGTATGCTGCACATCATTGATGTATGTACAGCGCTAGAGGTACCATTATGGATGGAGAGAGGGCAAAGAGGAGTGACTGTATCTCTGTCACTGGAAACAGTGTTGACTTCAATCTATCTGACTTCTAATGTTCTTTAACAAATAAATGGATTCAGATGCTGTTCACATATTCTGAAATATTCTCAACATAAAAAATAAATTACGAGTCCAAAAAGCTAAAGAAGCAGGCAACTTTGGATGTGCTCGTTTACCCCATGCCAGCAGGAAACAGGGAGAAGTGAGAAAGGATTCATAAAGACTCATAAGAGCGAAGGCTGAGAGGAAGAAAAGAAAAATGAAAAGTGAGAGGAAGAACATTATATTTCTCTAAGAGGGCAGAAGGTGAAGACGGAGTGGGCGAGACAGCTTACACTACTCAATAACACATAAATCAAATGGATCAGTTCTTCTACAGGGTAAAACAAATAACATGTCTTTGCATAACAGTAAGATCAGGATTTTAAAAACCACATGTTTCTGGGTGTGCGACAAAAATCTGCAAAAAATGTTTTTTTCTGTTTGTTTTATTTGAGCATATATAGATTTTGTCGTTGGTCAAGTGCAAAGACAATGTCTTTGGATTTTAGTGTAATAATAAGTAGAGAGAGGGAAGCACTGATTTGACACTACCAGGATTTTATTGAAG
>NW_015150728.1:380352-383958 GCF_000732505.1 Cyprinodon variegatus
AGTATTATTATTAGGAAAACATTAAATTAAAAAAATTATAAAAAAATATCTTTCATCATTTTTTCCATCACCATGGGATTCCCACCACTCTCATTTGCTTCTGAGATAGATATACTACAATAGAAGTTAACCCATGTCCTACTCTAAAACATTCATTTCCTACAAAGTTTGAACAAAGTATCCAAAGGTATCCAAAGGTTAGCCTATAACCATCAAAACCAGTTCTATTTTGTTCCCCCTGAAACTACAATGATGCTTTTTAATAACTGAATTCTCACGGCTGAGAAAAAGAAAGGTACTGTGCAAAATAAATGCATATATCTATAGTGTGTTTCCAGTCCTTGAGTATCAAGTTTGCTTTTTATTAGCATAATGAAGTATTGCTTTTTTTAACATATTCTGCAAAAGTCTAACAAACATAACATAAAAAATAAAACTGTTTAAATTGTGGTGTTTACAGCAGCAAATGGTTAGTAGAAGTGGTCACACAATGTGCACCTTAGGAAAGAGTATAAAAGAAATATAGTATTGTACTCTACAGTGTTTTTACAATATAAATGCTATATATCTGGAGAATAAAAAAATCAATAACAGCTGTGGACATTTTTACAGTAATGGATATCTGGAAAATGGCAGCAAAACCAGAGATGTGCAAGAAAATGAAGGCAGAATTTTATTTAACTGACTAAGACAGAAATTGTGCAAAAATCAGCATCAATGTAAAAACTTCTACTTTGTATTCTGAAGCAATTGCATCTTGTGTCCCTTCCTAAACATAGGTCATTGGCAAATTGCAAGGACTTTAACCTCACATTAATAAACCCTGTTTGGATCTAGTTTCCTAATATTTAAATATATTGCAATGGTTAGCAAAGATAAAACAAACAGCAAGGGAAACAATAATTTCATCAAAACATAAATTAGTAAAAAATATTTCTCTCCCCATTATTTTTTTTTACCTGATTGATTTCCTTCAAGCTGTGGTTTGTAGCAGTTTTCTTGCAGCAAGAAGGTCATGGGTTAAATTCCTGGCATTGGGCTTTTCTGCATGTAGTGTGCATGATACCCCCGTGTATGTGTGGGTTCCCTTGCGGTACTCACATTTCCTCCCCCATTCCCAAAACAGGAATATTAGATAATCGTCAATCTTAATCTAAATTACACAATCGGCTTCTGCCACAAGAACTGGTGAAGTGACATACCAATATTGTGATCTATGAAGAAAGGCCCAAAGCATTTCATACACAACTAAATATATACTAACTCAATACAACCTGATACATAGAATTTATTATACCCCAGAAAGGCCACATAATATTTACCAATCACTCAAAATCGACCAAAAGTTGGCTCCTTCATTGACATTATTTTGGTCCTGCCCACAACTCTCCAACGACCACTGTGTGGGAAAAAACTTGTTTCGGCGATATATTGTGATTTTTGGCTGCCCGATATAGTATCAATCTTTCAGTTCCCTGTATGGATATAAAAAAAAAAAAAAACTTTTACCTAAACAATGCGGGAAAATGGGCTACCTCTGCACCACCACTGACAGATAGCGCTGTGGAGCCCTTTTGCTGTGCAGCCCTGTGCCATGTCTGTATAGGCAGTCAGTTGAAGACGTGGACTGACTCAAACCCCAAACAATATGGATACCAAAATAACTAAATGATCAATACTTTCTGATGAAATTATAAAGCACTTGCTTTTTTAACTATACATTTAATTTTGAAAGCTGTGACAAAGTGTTTCAGTTTGTGTTCACCACTTGTCCCTTATTCTTTTTTCTGATTTGTAATGCTTAAATATAAACATTAGTTTGCAACTTTGCTTCACTTACCATCCCAGGTTTGTTTGTTTGTGTTAGCATTATGTTGCAGTTCCCATCTATGTGTTTAGGTTAATACTACTACTTCTGGATTATTGGTTGAAATTGTTTATTTTGTTTCAAAGTATATTCATGATATTTGTTTTCCTTTTCACTCACCATTGTTTGTCCAAGTATTTCCTGCTAAATTGGCTAGATGATGTTATTGATTACATTGCTGGGTTCTACCATTTAGAGGGTTTCCTTTGGAGTAACTATTTGTTTGTTTTTCTTTAAAGTAACGTTTTGAGTTATCTTGTATCACATTGTTTATTTTGAAGGCTCTTTTATTATGTAGATGATTTTGGAAATTATATTAATAATTTTATTCTTGTTTCTCTGTTTAGACTTTGTTTTTGTTTTTTTTACCTGTTTAATTATGCCTGGCCCACCCAAGTGCACGTGCATTGCCAATTGTCATACAAGCACTGAGCTCTTGGAAGCTCAGGGATGGTTGTCAGAGTGAAAAGTGCTGAATATAAGACAACAGAGAAATCTGGAACCGGTGGCTGAAGCTGTTTTTTTTGTTCACCTTGCTGATCCTCGACCAAACTACTTCACAAAAGCTGTCAAAAATATTGCAATATATAGTGATATTGCAGTATCGTAATAATATTGTACTGTGACCCAAGTATCGTGACACTTATCGTATCGTAACACCCATGCCAATTCCCACCCATATGAACTCCTGACACTTTTCTTTGTGGTAAAGGGATGGGGTGGTGGGGGTGGAAAAGACATCTTACACTGAGCAGAAAGTGTAACCCACTGACGGTGATGTCTCTGCTTTTCCTCAAAATGTTTAATGGTCTTTCTGCTTATATATTATTTTCTATATACATCCTAAATAAATCAATTAAATGTATCACACATTTAAAAATGTATCACACAAAAAAAAAGAAAATAGCTTTGGGAGTATCCAACAAATACTTAACCCTCAACTTGAAAAGCGAAAAGGCACCTCTACCCTGTTAGGACTCCAGTCTGTGTGGTCTGTGCTTTTGTGTGTTTGTCTTCCTTACTCCACCAGGCGGCGCCTGGTTCTGATTCTCCTCCTCACACACCTGCAAGGGGTTGCCTCGTTAACGGAGTGTTCTTAAGCTGCTGACTGCCACTGACTCGACGCCAGAGTGTTTGCCAGTTTAGGGTACTCTAGCCAAGCTGAGCTTTGCTGAGTCAAACTGAGTTTTTGTCAACCTGAGTCTTAACATTGTTTTTTGTCTTTACCTCTCGGCAGGAAGTCATCCTGCAAACTGGATTTTTCTGACCTTCTCTCACTGGAAGGATCAACTGAGCTTCAAACTGAGCTGAGGAAACAAACCAGAGGTTTGGATCCATTTTTCACCAAGGAAACATTTGAGCTTCACGCTGAGCAAGGGATTCATCTGCACAACAGTCCGTTCAAGTACTGCAGGAAATCTGAGTGGCAGTCAGTCTTTCTCCGTTCGTCTACAAGCAACCGCATTCTGAGTAACCTGTCCGCCCTCCGCCGTATGAGACAAACACCGGAACACATTCCTCACCTACTGGAGTCTAAGAGTCAACCAATTCTCTGGAAACATGATTCTGCCAACCTTTTCTTCTCTTCAAGTTCGAGAATCAATTCTCCCACTGAACCTGAACTAACCAAAGTGTCTTACCCTCACCTTTCAGTTCCGGTTCAGCAGTGTTCAGAGCAACACTGGAACCTCCACAAAACTTCTCAATAAACCCGTTAAACTTTTTCTCTTGTGTCTCTG
>NW_015150728.1:388800-400747 GCF_000732505.1 Cyprinodon variegatus
GTTACTAGCATGGTCTACCTAATAAAGTGGCCGGTGAGTGTAGTTGTGCATGTGCATTTTTTTCCAGCAGGAAACTTTAAAAACCCAGCCCACATGTGTTTAAGAAAAGAAAATCTGGATGGGCAGATTTTTTTGTTTTGTTTATAATTTTCAGGAAAAAAATAACATATAAAAGATGATGATTAATGATATTAAGTTATAATCTCATTTGTATATTGTACCTGTCCATGTACATGGTATGATGAAGAATCTTCTTGATTAGCATAAACACAGCATATGGCTCAGACTGTGGGCAGTAATTGATTTTAAACTATAAAGGCTTTTACAGTAAAAACATTTTTCTCTGCATTTGGTTATCACATGAATGCCACAAATTTCTGTGACCGATAAAAATGGTTAAAAGTGTCCAGAGATTTTGTTTACAACCTTTACAACCCTTCCTATGGTTAGATACCTCCAGTTTTTCCCATTAGAATTCCTATTGTATACTATTTCCAAACTCTGAAAATCAAGCTTGCTATGAAAAATAGAGCACAAACTACCAGCAAGCTTTAGGCAAATGCTCACTGCCTCCTTCATCGTACTTTATTCACAACGTTACACAGCCACACAAAGGCCCAGCCTACTTTCTGTTAAATGTCGTCTCTTTTTGAATGGATGAGAGATAAAATCGGAGTGCAAAGTTAGAGAAATTACTCACCTATTCAGAAATACTTCATCTGTTCTCTGCAATCAAAGTCTCATAAAAGATTATGACACTCCAAAGTAGTCTTTGGAAAAAGTCAATAATAGTCTTCCCTATTGCCCAGAACACTTTGTTTTCATGTTGGCTGCTTTCTAAGCCAGTTCTACTCTTTATATATAATCAAAAAATATCTAAAACCCCTCTTCCAACATATGTAGAACTGTTAAATTACGGCATCGAACCAGATGTGCTGACATGGATGCAGCTATAAAGCCGCTAGGTTTGCCTCTGTGAAATTTTATTGTTAAAATGTATTGTTCCTCAAACTACAATGTTTGAGTGCAACCGATGCAAGCACGGCAGCACAGCTCTATCAGCCAAGCCAGCATCAGTATGGTTGAAGATGATGGGCCTGAGCTTGTTCTCCAGGCGGCCACAGGTGACCCATCCTACAAACAACCATGGAGGCAAGCTGTCAAGTGGAGAATACATCACAAGCATTGCGCAGAGAAAGCCGTGAAAGATGAGAAGTAGGCTATCTTATGTAATTTTATATTTTATTTTACCACAACACCACGAATGATTAGCACAACATTATGTTTGCTTATTGACGATTGCTTTGGTGAATATGGATAAAAGGGGACAGTTTTTGAAAATGTAGCTTCAGTAGTATTTATTTATCCTATTTCATTTCTGGAGGTAGAGTTTCATATGCTACAAATCAAGTTCAAAGACTACCTTTTACTTATTTAAGTAGGACACACTTATCATAAATGCCTTAGAATTCATTCTGTCTGAATTTTTTATCTAAATTCATTCTAATAATATAGTGACATTAATCTAGATTAAAAAAAGAATATATGCCCACCACTATATATATATATTTATATACAGCAAGGAAATGTTTATAACGCACATTCATCCAAGTATCCAAGTAAAGGAAATTTTGTGGGAAGCAATGAATGGCTGGCTTCATCCAAAGGCCCAAATTCTACTAAATCCAGGTCTGTTTGTACTGTTGCATAGGAAATGTTTAGACAACCTGCAATGCAACAATAAAACATGAAATCATAAAAGACTTTCCTGTTTTTGTAACAGTTGCTATTTCCTTGGACTTTCCCAGGGAAAACATGTTTTTCTAAGTATAAGGGAGGTATAAGGACAGTTTGACTAGAGGTAACAGCTTTGCCTACATTAACATACATATACATTAAAGGTACTGTATAGTGGAGGATGTTATTTTTCCAGATGGATCATTAAAATAAGTTGTCTTTGTAACTGTCAACTACGTGCTCGTCCCCATTTTCACTTACCGGAGGGCAATCTGACATAGTGGAAAAATTGCAAATCTTTTGGAAAGTAATCTTGTATGAGCAATGCCTGCACGAGGAGAAATGGGCTCATCCTCGCTCTCTTTACGCATTCAATAGGTGTTCCCTCTTGGGAGTGGGAACAGGGTTGTGTATGTGCATTTTTTTTAAAGTGGAGAGGGTGGGTCTTTTCAAATATTTGCGAAAATCCTCCACAATAACTTTAACCAATATTGTTTAATTATTCTAGATTTGAATGATTAATTTGTCTGACATGCTAAGAATGTGTAGCTCTAGCTGAGAGAGAGGCTTTTGCTTGATGAATAATTGAGAAATTACTTATTTACTCACAAACTAGTCTGTAAAGACAAGCTATCATAGGCAGCATGTAAGACAGTGTCAAAGACTCACTACTCAATAACATCAGCTTACATGAGCATATTGGTATATTTCAACTAAAACAAAGTCCACAATGGTATGCTAATGGTTGTCTTTTATTCTAAAGTAAATCTTGAATGTATCAGAATAGTAAAGTCTGCAACTAAAACTATATTTTTTACACAGAGTCTTTCAAAGCTCAACAGACTGCTCGCAGCATCGGCGAAGTGATTAAACTGAGACAGTGTTTGAGGTTTCAATTTCTATTTAATTGTAACCCTAAATGAATGTTAGTCAAACAACATGTGCAAGAGTATGGGCA
Source organism: Cyprinodon variegatus (assembly GCF_000732505.1). Taxonomy (NCBI): domain Eukaryota; kingdom Metazoa; phylum Chordata; class Actinopteri; order Cyprinodontiformes; family Cyprinodontidae; genus Cyprinodon; species Cyprinodon variegatus. The sequence continues at coordinate 391,496 of NW_015150728.1, forward strand.
TTTCGTGCAAGGCTTTGGGCATGTGGGGAGGTCCAGTAGGAAGATGCCAAAAGGCAAAGAGAAAGAGCCAAGGTAGGAGGATAGAGCAAGCCGCTTGTCTTGAGAACAGTTGCTCTTTGAGGCAAAGGGAGCGGCCATCTGTCCCAAGGCTGGAGAGGCCAAGCAAGGAAACAAGCTCCCCTGACAGCATACCACCACCATATGTTGCTGAAGAGAAGGTACACAGACAAACTGGCATATCTGAAAGCAACATGAGATGGACTGACCCGTACGGTCCACATGAAAGCTGTGGGCTGAGCTGACTGTATCTGCTGTGGTTTGATTTGCATGACAGAAAATTCAAAAGAGAAGAGAAGAGCATTCAACATGATCTCTGCTGGTTCTAAAGTAAAGACAACCCTAGTTTTTACTCTAGCACTTGTCATTGGGTAAGCTTTTCAAAAATACCAATATCTGCCAGGTTACTAAGAGTCATAGTGAACCTAAAGTTGAAAATTGCTAATTGCATCCACTATTAACTGTTGTATGTTATGTAATGTTATCAATTTGGAGCTTTATTGATTTAACTTACTGCAAGCAAATAACTAAGTAAAGATTTATTGTGGTTTCCCTATGTAGGGTAAGAATGTTGAATAGCAGTGCTTCAAGATGAATCATATTTAGAAAGCAGATCTAGAGTAAAAGCAAGATAAAAAAAATGCTAAACAGAAAACACAAAGGCAGAGAATAGATTGTAAAACTAATGCCACGTTAAAACTGCAAGCACAGCTTTTGCTGCTTCATTTTTTATGCTTGTACATAATCAGGTCTGATATGCCTTAAGTGAAGCTCTGACGCTCCTGAAACACGTCCAGTAAAATGTCTCCAGATTCATCCGATGCTTCTGCTGCTCCTGTGTTCGATAGCAGAGAGCAGCTTTGCTACATTTGTTGTTATAAGTGGGTAAAAAGCAGTTTTAATATGTTTTAAATTGAGAAAGTCCACCTGAAAACTTCATCTGTGCAGTCAGTACATCAAGATTATGATCCTGCCTTCAAATAATATTTCACTGTCAGACCTGCACAAAACCCCCGTACACCGGCGGTGCGGTGTCATTGGAAATCCGCTTGAATGGCAGCCTCTGGCCTGGTCGCCTCTGTGGGGTTTTCCGCTAATGTTTGTGGCAGCTGTACGTAATCCAAACTGCAGGCACAAGAATAATAAAAGTCAACATATTTTGCCGGCAGATTTCGACATTTTAAGTTAATTTAGGCTTAAATAAACTGTTGCAGTGGATTGAACAATTCAATTCAGTTTATTTATATAGCCTTGAGATGAAATGTGTTGTGAATTAGTGCTATATGAATAAACTGAATTGAATTGAAATTGAATATAGCGCCAGTTCACAACACGTCATCTCAAAGCACTTTAAAATTCAACCAGATCATACAGTAAAATAGAAGTTTTCGATCTAAGGAAAACCTGTTGAATGCATTGACTTAAAGGCAATCCCTCTCACTAAGCATGCTTGTAGTGACAGTGGAGAGGAAAAACTCCCTTTTAACAGGAAGAAACCTCCAGCAGAACCAGGCTCAGTGTGAGAGGCCATCTGCTGAGGCCGACTGGGGTTCAAGGCGAGAGAAGCAGAGATACAGAAAGAAGCAGAGATACAAAAGGAAACTATCAACCAGCTCCACAGGCGGCCCCATCCAGAGAAGTGGAGTTTGGAATCCTACTTCTCACATATAAAGCCTTAAATGGCCAAGCTCCATCTTACATCAGTGATTGTTCCTTATGTTCCTAACAGAGCACTTTGCACTCAATCTGCAGCTTTACAAGTAGAATGGGAGGCAGATATTTTAGTTATCAGGCTCCTCTGCTGTGGAACCAACTACCAGTTTCAGTCTATGAGGCAGGCACCCTGTCTTCTTTTAAGGGTAGGCTTAAAAGGCTCCTTTTTGATAAAGCTTATGGTTAGAGTGGCCCAGGTTATCCAGTACTATCTCTATAGTTATGCTGCTATAGGCTTAGACTGCTGGAGGACATAGTGACCCCTTTTTCATCGTTCTTCTTCTATCTCTATTATCCCACTATGCAGAATTTGTTAGTTCAATCTCTAACATTCTGCTCTCTCTGCTTTTTCTCATAGTAGCTTCATCTTGTGTGTTCCTGTTTGGCTGTGACACCATCCTGGAGAGAAATGTCTGCTTTGCTACTGCCACCAACACCTTGTTTTATAGATGTTTGAGGTTGGTCTATTTTTCGGTGCAATCCTTTGTCCCTGACTGTTACTGGCTGGATTTGCTCTCTTTGTCCTCTGACGTGGGAGCGGGCTCGGAGTTCGTCTGTCTGGCTGTGTGCTTCCTGGATGTGGGCCGCCTGTGAAAATGTTTGACAAGTTTCCTTGTATCTCTGCTTCTTTCTGTATGTCTGCTTCGGTCTCCTTGAACCCCAATCGGCCTGGGGTTCATGCTTGTAGCGACAGTGGTTCAATCTCCACTGTCGCTACAAGTATGCTTAGTGTGAGGAATTGCCTTTGAGTCAATGAGTTGATGCAACCAAAAGGTTTTCCTTAGATAGAAAACTTTTAATCAATTTGACTGTATGATCTGGTTGAATTGTCTCTGCATTGTCTCGCTATATAAATAAACTGAATTTAATTGAATTAAATACCCTGGTTGGAACTGGATCTAATATACAAGTTGAAGGTTTAGGTGAAGACAATAGTTTTGCTAACTCTGAAAGTTCAACTGGATCATAGCAGTCTAAACCCGGTTCAGATTAGATAGCTAGATAGCTAGATAGCTGCTCTCATACAGCAGTAAACTATTTTTCGAGACTAGGTAGGATTCTCATAGGCATGTAGAGCGCCTTTTTCTCTCCAGTTTCCTAGTATTTTGAGAGTGTGAGAGTGCGCAGCTCTGCATTAAATCAGGGAGCCAGCTTTCTAATTTTAAAGTTTGTCTTTTTCAAAGGGGTTGCTTGTCTAAGGCAGTACGCAGACCCCAATCATAGCGATCAGCATCAGCATTGCTGTGTCTCTCGCCCTGCCAGCTCCCAGATCCACTCTGATTGGTTGATGTGGTGCGTCGAGCAGAATAAGTAACATTTTTCCAACTCCAGCAGCTCCTGCTTTTGTAGCATGCCTCAGATGCTCAAAATCTCAAGAGGTGCTGCTTCGATGCATCAAGATGCACTGCACATGCAGCTTGAAATGCGCTGCACCTTTAAGAGCATCAGCCATACACTTTTCGTGTAAACCAGCGGTTTTTGCTGCCTCTATCACATGCGGTCTGAATGTAGCATAATTTATAGGATACTTAAAATCTGTGGGCTGCTGTGGGGTTAGCACTGGTACCTTGCAGCAAGAAGGTTCCAGGTTTGATTCCTGGCTTGGGGTCTTTCTGCATGGAGTTTTAATCTTCTCCCCGTGAAGTGTGGGTTCCCTCGGGGTACTCCGTCTGAAATTTTGATTTGGTGCTATGTAACTTTACTAGATCTAGTTGAATTGGTTTAAATGACAGTGAAAACAGATACATTTTGTAAGGGATTTAAAAATAGTGTAAAACTGAGAGGCCATTTTATGCATAAGGGGATTTATAAAATATCTTTTTGACGCACAGGGAGTGAGTAAAATGAGAATATAGCAGTTGAAATCTGTTCAAATTCACAAATTGTATGAGTTATGTTGGGAACTACGGTACCAGAACACCTTGCTCTGTCTGACGTTCAAAAATCTGAACCAAAACATTGGTTGATATGACAGAAGGAAATCAAAGGTAAAAAAAGAAAATAGATTAAAATAATTCTGCAAAGTACGAACCAAAGATCTGTCTTGAAAATAAAGACTGAGTAAATTCAGAAAATTGAAACAAAATCCTGCTACCTAGTGACCCACAATTTAGGCTTTGCTCCACTGCAAAATTCCCTGCCCTCCTAATTTACGCTGCCTTTGCTCCACAGTGGTGTGAAGCCCAGAGGAGGAATCGTTCAAATGTTTTATTTTTAATCCCTGGTTGGCCAATTCTAGATGCTGAGTCCAGTGACCAGAAAGAGAAAATTCCAAATACCAGCGAAGAAGTATCCAAAGCAGTGAATGTTTTGCTCAATTGTTGTTTTGATCACCTACAGTAATTTATGCAGTAGAGTATTTGGTCTACTACAGTATGCACAACTGGTGATAAGACATTGATTTAAAAAATGTCACTGTCATGTAAAAATACACTGAGGATATTAAGCATATTTAGCTGTTCCTAGTGTCTTTATAATGAAAATCCATGACACTGACACTGTCATCATTTAGTTTCCTGTTGGGGTGATCTATTTTCTGTATAATTACTGTGGTCTCCCCACATCCTCGAGCAAAAATGGAACCACATTGAATTTGTCTGTGCCAAAGAATGTTCACCAGCAGGTTTTGTTGTTCTTATAAGCTGAAACTAACAGAAGCAATATTTTGCTTCTAACAGAAGTTTATTTTTTATATTTGTTGAAATATCATTTGCAAACTTCCCTGCCTTCACTCCACAGAGGTGTGGAGACCAGAGGAGGGGAAAAGCCAGGTTCCCAAAGCCTACCTCTGTAGGTTCATCAGTAGGAAAGTGTTAACTACTGTTTGATTAGGGAGTAAGAAGTAACTCCTCTATGACTGAGTTAAGTAGGAAAAAATGTAATACAGATCATTTAATGTTTGTAATTTTTAATACAGATGTAATACATGTAATTTAAATATTTCACATAAATATATTGTTACTTTTTGAGCCAAATTAGTTTTTATATTGTATTATTGTTATTTAAGATTGCCAGCAATGATATAAAAAAAATAGTTTTTACACTCCCCTGTAATAATGGTTAAAAAAAAAATCCACAAAGTGAGTCTTCGGCACCAAACGATAATCTTGCCCTGAGCACCAAATGGCAGCAGCTGGTTCAATTTTATGATGTGAGAACTGCAATAAAAACCTGAAAAAAAACCCAAATCTAATAATGTTCTGGTGTTTTTGTGTAAACATCAAGCGACGGACTAACACCACTTCAACATCAAAGTCATATTATGGCATTGCTTCATTATTAAAGATAGGGAGAAGAAGAAGGAGCATTCAGTATTCCATTAAGGTTACCCTCTAAATGTTGGTGCAGTCGATTGCACTTAGGCTTCAGCATTTTTTAACCACAGAGTCTTTAGTGGGAAATATGGGCAGACATGCCGGCGTTCTGTAGAATTTGTAATGATGTATGATATAACTGTTATATATGGAAATTCTTCTTTAAAGTACATCGGTTTTGCTGAAAAAGTCATCCTTCAAATAGCTACTCACTCGCATGCAGAGGGACAGCATTTTCAAACTCAGCCGCTACAAAACATATATAGCTATAAGCTATATACTCCAACTTTCTTCTAAAAAGGAGATATGTAACTGCTGCGGCATCATTCTGACGGGGTCTTGGCTGCATTCAGCAGTACTGGACAGTGCTGGTGGCCTGGGGGGGCTGATGCTGTACCTTGCAGATAGTAACAAAGAGCTCTACGTGAATGGAGGCTCCTTTGAGAATGTTCCCAGGTGAAAATGAGGAGAGCCCTCTAGATGCTTCCTTGCAAAATGCTGAAACATCCCCAGCCGGCTCCTCTGGGCCCTCTCCAGCTTCCACACCTTCTCCAGCATCGTCTGTCGCTGCTAAACCTGCCAATGGCACCACTGTTGCTTCACCCACATCAGCCTCTTCAACCCACCCTCACAACATCGTCATCATCGTCCTCTTCCTCCCCTGAGCCAGGAGAAGGGAGTGCTTCAGGAGCTGGAGGCAGTAGTAGCAGCTCAACAACAACTGCTGCTTTCCCTATCAAGGCTGCACTTTAAAAATGTAAATTGTCAAGAGAGCTGTTCTAAACGAAATGTATTTTTGTTTACACTTGTGTTTACAAAATGACGAAATAAATCTAAGTCTAAAACTCAAGGTAATTTAACTCAGAGAACATGGCGCTACGTTTTTCCCTACATCTCCAACAATTCAATTTCACAACATTTATTTTAAAAAATCATTTTCAGCGATTGGATCAGTCTTGTTTTTTTATCATCAATCTGTTGGCTCATGGCTAAACTACCAAGTAGATTCATGAAATGAATCCTCACGCAGTATCTTAATATAATTTTGGTTTATAGGCTTGATTTAAAAGAGGCTCTGTCATGTATTATGCCTCTTTAAAAAACACCAATATCCTTAATCCTTGATGAGCCTGAAAAGAGTTTTTGCACCGCATGCAATCAATGAATATAAGCACTGTTTTATCCTGTTGTCATCTGCTGGTAGTACTAACTCAAGCATATATCAACTTTTGCAACTTCTGAGGACTTAGCTCCTTCTTCATTGAACAGCAATATTCATATTTTTTTTTATCAAAGCCTTACTTCTCTCTAAATCTTCTCATTAACCAATATTCATTTCCATTTTGTTAACACTTCATTTTGAACTTCTCTTTTATATTCACACCTCCACTGGGAAATACTTTGCTGCCATTGGTCTTTGTTAACTTACTGAACCCACGCACATATCTTATCTTTGTTTGTGTAAGATCAATTATCCTTTTATGGTAAATAACAAAAAAGCTCAAGATAACTGTTATGTGCGTCGGGCACATTAATTATTTTTGTTTCTTTTTTCTTTTCCCTTTTAGTGTTGTATAGACCTTAGTTGAGTCACTTAAATTTTAGAGTTGATATTTATTTATTTTTTCTTTAGTAAATGATTCGATTACGTTAATTGGTTGTGATAATGGTCCGCCTATAAGTAGGCTGGGTTTTTCTCTCTCCCTTCGAACCTTCTGATCGAGCCACCGTCACAGAGAGAGCGTCCAGACGCGATGCGCACGTCTCCCGTCTTTGTAGGCCGCCGCTGACCTCTCCAGCCTGCCATGTGGTATTTTTGTTCGTTAGCCATCGTTTTTTGCTGATTTTTTGTAACTTTGACCTGGTGGGACCGGTTGTCCCGGTTGTCCTGTTTTCGTTCTTTTTTTATTTTATTAGGGTTTTAACCGTTAGTTCGTTACTAGCATAGGCTTCGACGGCCCTGTATAGGGTTGGCCCTCTGTTGTAACGTTTTGTTTCTTTGGATCGGCTCACCAGGTCCAAATTTCTGTTCATACTTTGGGGGGTTTTTTTTCTCTTAGAGTTTTTTTTTGGACACGGGGAACTGGGGAAAAATATGAATCTCTTTTTTTGTCTCTTTGCAGAAAAACAAAACAACTGATCTAAAAAGAAGTTCCAGAGATTAAGAATAAAATAATTCTTTGAACCTCATGTTTGTCTCGTTTCCTCAAATATGTCGTGGCCTGGGTGGTCGTAACAACAACTAACACATGGAACAAAATCAGAGAGTAAAACATAAAATATGACATAATTTGCCACCTGGGCCCCAAAGTTTCATTGGAAACCCCTCTATCCAAGCAGCGTCAGCTACTGGCAAAGAAACTCACAAGGTCATAGTAGGTGACTAGGCCCGTTTAACTGGAGATGTAATGATCCATATGCTCTAAGGACATAGATACTTCAAAACAAACAAACAAAAAACATTATAATATAAGTCAATTACTGTTTAAAATGACCTATGCCCTCTGTAGCAATAAAATTCCCCTATTGTGCACTACATCTTTTTTAATTAGACCTTTATTTAACATGAAAAGTCAGCACTGAGATTAAGAATCTCTTTTTAATGATATATCTGGAAATTTGAATATTATATATATGTCAATATAAAGTGAATCAATAAGTTATTGTGGGGACATGTAATCAACCTTGAAACACTATTGGTTTCAATCAGACATTGATGTTTGGATCATGTAGTTAAGATTTAATGTTTAAAAAGAAACAAATGAAAATAACAAAGAGCCACAGCTTAATTCTACTTCAACAGAGACAGAAATATCCAGACAGAATGGTGCAGATGGGCATGCGGCTAGACAGCATGATAGAAGGCGGATAGACCGACAAAAGCAGAGTGAGGTGGGTGCCAGGTAAGCAGACTGCTTATAATCTGTACACGTCATACACAGCATGGAACAGGAAGGTCCTCTGCCACTGCAGACACACAAACATAAAATACTTTCTCTGTAAATGTCACTAATGTCAGCTTGTTTTACATTGGAAGCTCACTTCTAATATTTTCTTATTAAAGAATCTGAGTATTTTTTTTAAATTAACTTTGATATGAGATTCAAAAATCATTGAAATAGCCTAGCTATATCCCTGTTGTAATAGTTATTTATATTACAGTGAGACTATTGTTTCTACATTGCATCATGTTTGTATCAGTGCGTTCAGATTTCACAATTTATAAAAAGTTATACATACAGATCCTTCTTCATTTGATTTATTCATTCTTTATTGCTCACAATCCCCCCAAAAGTTAACCACTGAATTAGTACAAGGCTAACAATAGCACATAAGTAAAATGTTCTGATGTTTTGAAATATATTATGTGCAAATTTGCGTCCATTGAAATTAAGGGAGAATTTTAAAAATATTGTTTCTGCTGCAGCTCTTCAGATTCCTTCAAATCTCCAGATTGAAGCTGTAAAAATGTCCCTTTTAAAGATGTGGTGGGGAGGTAACACAATGAAGGAGCAAACATTCAGTTTGAAGCTGCTGACAAAATCTCTCAGCCCTGAGAGATGTGCTGGGGAAGAGCATGCAGCCCTCTGGTGGCAATAAGCTCATTCTAGCCTCAATGACAAATAAATAACACTTTCATGTCTGTATGCAAGTGTGTCTAGTGTTCCTCTTGCAAACCCAAAAAATAATTTCACAGTTTCAAAACAGTTTACAATACAGGTCAGCAGTGCTCTGCAAAAACTAGTAACACACCGACACAGGCGATGTGACTTTCCTTAAATAATACATCCTCCTGAAGTGCTTAAAAGTGTGGGCCATCATTTTTGGTTTAACCAACTCTACAGCATATCCACAGGCTAGGGAGAACTTTCATTAGTTCCAATGTTGAATAGATCTAATGGTTCCTAACAGAGTGCTTTGCTCTAATTCTGCAGGATTACTAGTGGTTCTTAGAATTTCTTAAAGAACAAAGGGAAAAAGATCTTTCATTTATAGGATCCTCTCCTGTGGAACCAACTACCAGTTATAGTCCCATGTGGCAGACAACCTGTCTACTTTTAAGACAAGTCTTAACTTTCATTTTTCATACAGCTTATATTCAATACAGTTTATTTCTATAGCTCCAATTCACAACACATGTCATCTCAAGGCAATTTACAGTTCACCA
>NW_015150728.1:400877-408902 GCF_000732505.1 Cyprinodon variegatus
AAACTCCCTTTTAACAGGAAGAAACCTCCAGCAGAACCAGGCTCAGTGTGAGCGGCCATCTGCTGAGGCAGACTGGGGTTCAGTGAGACAGAAGCAGAGATACAAAAGGCAGCTGTAAAAGGCGGGCCCGTCCAGGAAACACACAGCCAGGCAAACGAGCTCCAAGCCAGCTGCCATGCCAGAGGATGCATAACAGGATCCAAGCTTAGCTTAAGAAGCCTTGGGTTTGAAGAAACACTCGGGAGTGGTATCCAGGACGTGATGCAACCTGGAGACACAGGATTAGCGTTACTAGAAGGAGCTGTCAAAAGACAGTGGCCAACTGAGTCGTACCATTTCCCACTGACAGCATTCTGCTTAAATGCTCCCCTGTCATACCGCTGAAAGAGCCACAGCTTCGCACCACGCCCCCCTGCCAAACAACAGCCAGGGAGAAATGGAGTGGAAAAAAGGCAGAGGCGCTGTCCACTGAGTCAGTAGCTTCATCCAGTGTGTTCCTCTTTGGATGTGATTCCATCCAGAGACAAATATCAGCTGTGCTGCTGCCATCAATGCCTTTGTTCAAGATGTTGGCGGTTGACCTGTTTTTCAGTGTAGTCCTGTTTCTCTGACTGTTACTAACTGGATGTGCTGTCTTTCATCCTCTAACATGCGAGCTGTCTCATAGCTTGTCTGCCTGACTGTGTGATTTCTGGACGGGGCCGCCTGTGGAGCTGGTAGACAGTTACATTGTATGTCTACTTCTTTCTGTATGTCTGCTTCTTTCTCCTTGAACCCCAGGCGGCCTCAACAGATGGCCAGTGACACTAAGCCTGGTTGTGTTGCAGGTTTCTTCCTGTTAGAAGGGAGTTTTCCTCTCCACTGTCACTCACAAGCATGCTTAGTGTGAGGGATTGCAAAGAAAACTTTGAATCAATCTGACTGGATGAGCTGGTCGAAAAATTCTCTGTGAAGTGCCTTGAGATGACATGCTGTTAATTGGCATTATATTAATAAACTGAATTGAAACTGAACTGAACACATGCAGGCAGAGGAAATTAAAGTTCTATTTCAGTAGCCATAGGAAAAGAACAGAATACCAATACAATTAAAACTCTATTGTTGCCTGATTGAGCAGCAGATATCAGCAGCAAAGTCGTAGGCGCATGCAAAATTGAAATAATTATTCATGATTACCCATTTAGAGCTTGACAACTGTTATTTTATCTGATAAAAATGTTTTCTAACTGCAAGCAGAATACCATTATCTGAGAAGCTGCATGCCTTCAATCCAATTCTACAAAAAAAATCTATAATAATCCCTAAGAAATAATAAATGTTGTAATTCATCAAGTGTTTTCTTCAAATAGAAATGTTAATGGCTGGATGGTTGGGTGAGGATAATGATCTAAAGCTTATTAATATATATGGTTGCCTTTATGTTGAGACATTATAGACCTACCCTAAAGGCAAGTTGGGTGAATTTCAAAAATGAATTGAAATAGTATGGTTGGAAAACTTTGCCAGTTAAACAATTAAAACTGTTATAAATAGATTTATCATATAATTAGGCCTCCATCTTAAATTGGCTGATGTTCTAACCTGAAATGTAATTATTGGCCTGTAGTAAGGAAAGCGCATTAGAAAATCTTGTGATGGTATACACATCTACTGTCTTTAGTCTACGTCCAACTACCTCCAGCATTACTAGTGAAGTACTACAGGGGTGTGGCTTGCCAATGTGTGCTTCCTTCAAGCTGGTAAAAGTATCAGAAAGCTTGGTAGAAGTTCCCACTAATTGTATAATTTATATGTTGCTGTTATGATAATGATACCCAGCCATATTTATCTATTTCTCTTAAATGAATCAATCAGTTAGTAGGTCAATTTCACACATGTTCAAGCTATAAAAAAATCTGTATTATTAAAATGCTTCTTCTTTGAATTTAAGACAAGCCATAGGTTGCCGTTTTTGTTGTAAAGTCAATGGAAAAGAAAGTGTTTAGTCAGTCTCTCATTCTGAATAGCAATACATTAACTTTTGTAATCAGGAAATTCATAAAATACATTTAAAAGCCTCCAGGCAAAATTGAGAGCTGCATAGGGATGGTCTTGTGGTTGTGTTTTGGTCGTCGCTCTGTTAGTACGTCATATGCTTCGTTGATCTGATTGGTTAATGTGCTATCCAAAAAATGCTCCAAATAAGGAAGGAGCTTCCTAGCCTCTATGCAGTTAGCCTCTTAACATTTCTAGCTGATGAGAGGAGCTACAAGGTTGCCCATATTTGCAGGATGTATAGGCAAAGCCCACCTCACAGAGTTGAACAAATATACATTATTTCTTCCTTTTTGTGTGACAAATGCTAATGTACACAGTTTCATATGTTTTAGGTTTTAAAACAGAGATCTTCAGCCGTTCGCTATATTTGGGCAACTTTTGCTGTTGTTTTAAGTTCATGTCAATAGATTGAGTCTCAAATTGAACTGCATCAGTCATGTGTTTGTCTGTTGCCTAATGAGGACTGTAGGGCTGAAGGCTTTCCGGATTCAGCCCTACAAGCCATTTTAATTTATGCGTGACAAAGCAGAGACACATCAAAAAGGTGAAGGACTCTTGAGCTTGAGGGCAGGAATTGAGGAAGCCTGATTTAGGGGATTCCTTTGGTATTCACAGAATCCCAGACATTTCAACTCTGGTATTACCCCCAAGAATGCTCCCTTATAGGTCTTGGCAGAGGCTACATGGCTATTTCTTCATCAAAGTCTCTCTCTCTCTCACACACACACACACACACACACAACGAACAGTAACATAAACTGGCCTCCGGCAGCCTCCATCAACCTGCATTATCCTGCATCAACTCACATTCAAAAAACAAAATCCTACATCAGCCTACACCAACCCACACTCACTGAGTCATTACATGGGAGAAGCAGACAAAATCTCACGCCTAATTTAGTGCAGCTGCCTAGTAACAGGTAGTTTATTTTTATCATTAGAGAAGTCTGAAAAAAATGTTTTTTATGGGATGTAATGGCACATTGCATGCACTCATAAAGGAAAGACATTTCCACTTCATAATATAAGTCTTGAAACTTTAATTCATGTTAACTCATTTACAGACTGACACACCATATATTTAACATCATTGCTGCAAGGCACCAGGATGCAGCTCCCACTCTCATGTGGTTAATTCAATCTTTATAACAGCTTCTCTTGTTAAATTTTGAATATTGCTCCATTTTTTTCAGTTTGGTGAACAACATAAACATAAAATGCAAATCCAACGGGTTACCTCTTCTCTATTTCATACAAAGAAATAAGACACCAAAGGCCAATTATCTCAAGAGCTTTTCAATTGCTTTTAGAACTTTTTGGACAGGGATTTATGTTCTTAAAATTGATCATTTGCATTTGGTATCTGTTAGAGTATTATAGCCTCAAACTTTCATAATCCACATGGCCTGTTTAGAACCATCAATTTAAATATATATATTCATCAATCTGCAAACCATTGTGATGGTTTTGGTTCTATTTAAATTTTTTCTTTGATTTTTCATAGTTTATTTCCATTTTGTGTTATTCTAGTTATTATTGATTGTATTTGAGTGCTTATGAATTTCTTGTTTGCCCTCTGTTGCCCTCTTGTGTCAGTCTCCTTTCCTCTAGCTATCTTCTAGATTCCTCGGTCCACACCTGCTCCCAATCAGCTTATGAGCCTGGTCATTGTTTCTGCCTCCAATATATACACCTCCTGTTAAGTCACTGTTTGCTGTTTCCTCGTTCCGTCATTTATTTGCCCTTCTAGTGAGTTTTCCTGGATTTCAATAGTTTTTTTATTTTTGGATTTTGGCTTCTGTTGCCACCTTTTTATATTACGTCTGGAAAAAAAAACCTTCAGCTTCAGTTTCTGCATTTGCTTCCTCCTCTCAGACCTCCACCCAACCTGACAGATAGACTTCTGTATATAACTGATGGATCTCCAAGCCCCTCTGGCCGTCTTCAAACAGTTTGAATATGTTTAACTGTTATTTCTAAAGAAAACACAACTGTTATCCAAATGAGGTTGCTTCTCTGATGCCATCACTGCACGTCCCTTTAAGCAAGTGTTTCACTCGATTATTGCCTATGTTTGTTTTATTGATTGATTGATTAATTAACTGTATTGATCTCACAGTAGTAATTTACTTATTACATTGGCTCAATAGTCAAAAAGAAGAAGGCGCCAAAAGGAAGAAAAGGTGAATGGGGTATATACAGTATATACAGCGCTTCCACGTATATATAGTATATGATAGCTGAAGTCTATTATTTAGCGGGATTTTTATACAGGGTTATTGCACATGTTTATAAAATAACCATGTAAACCCACGTGCGTTCAGACATGTGGTGCTAAACCCACATTAAGCAATATTAAGGCCTCAAGTGGAAGAGTTAGAGTATCCTGGGGTCCTTTTCACAAGTGAGGTAAGAATAGTGAAGAGAGAGCTGAGCAAAAAGGGAAAGCTCTCAATTTACTGGGTGGTCTACAGTGATACCCTCACCTATGGTCATGAAATCTGGATTATGACGGAGAGAACGAGTTCTTGGCTATAAGCGGCCGAAATGAGCTGTCTCCGCTGGGTGGCTGGGCTCTCTCTTAAAGATAGGCTGAGGGGCTTGGTCATTCAAGAGAGGCTTGGAGTAGAGCTGCTTCTCCTCCACATCAAAAGGAGTCAGCTGAGGTGGCTCTTTGACATCTTTTTTGGATGCCCCCAGGGCTCCTCCCTCTGGAGGTGTTCCAAAGACGTTCCACCAGGAGGAGACCCTGGGGATGACCCAGGACATTATGGAAGGACTATATCCTCATCTGTCCTGGGAACACCTCTGGTTCCCCCCAGCAGAGCATGAGGCTGTGTCTGCAGCGGGGGAAGTGTCTGGGTGTCTCTCCTGAGACTGCTGCCCCCACAACCCAGTCCCGAATTAAGCTGCAGAGGTTGAGTAAAAGGCTTTATAACATAATTTTAGCAACTGAATCTGAAAGTTTTGTGATTTTGACATCTTTAGACCTAAAAGCAGCATTTGAAACTGTTTCCCATGGTGTTCTTCTATCCTGTTCGGCACAGGTGCAGTATTAGATTGTTTTATCATCTCAGTCCCTCACACCCGCAGGAGTACGAGCTGTGTAGGCCCCGGCGTGGCTCTGCATCGTCCTCCGATGAATCTTCAGTAATTTCTGCCAAAACAAAGCAGGCGACACAAGCTAAATTGGGCTTCCTGGTTGTGATAAATACGACAAAGCGTCCAAGCGGCACAAGGACATTACTCCTGCTGTAACATGCTTCATACCAAAGGATATAACTTAAGAGACCTGAGTTATGTTATTAAATACTGACAAAAAATAAACTAAAGGGACCAGAAAAGTGACCAAAATAAATATAACAAATAAATAAATAAATAGAATACCCTATTTGGGTGGGAATAGTACACCACCAGCTTTTGGTAATTAAAAGGTTGTAGGACTAGCCTAGGTCCGACATTGTGGCGTAGTAAGATATATATTGCAGCTCACTTTAGACTGATTCCCTGCACTCATTGTACAAATTTGGGAGCTCTGTGTTTGAGAAAAACTTTTGGCGCGGAACTTCGTATTGTGGATCCAGAGTGGCATGCAGCTGTTTGAACCCAGGTTTTTCAACAGCAGACAACGGTAGCATATTCAATTCAATTCAATTCAGTTTATTTATATAGCACCAAATTTACAACACATGTCATCTCAAGGCACTTTACAGTTCGACCAGATCATACAGTCAAATTGATACAAAGTTTTCTATCTAAGGAAAACCTGTTGATTGCATTGACTCATTGACTCAAATACAATCCCTCACACTAAGCATGCTTGTAGCGACAGTGGAGAGGAAAAACTCCCTTTTAACAGGAAGAAANTTTTGGTCACTTTTCTGGTCACTTTAGTTTATTCTTTGTCAGTATTTAATAACATAACTCAGGTCTCTTAAGTTATTTTTCTTTAAAATAATTCTGTTATGGTTAAAAAAAGTTGGTTAAATAAAGATTTAATTGGAAGTCTGTGTTTGTGTTCTTTATTAAAATTAAATCATTTAGCAATATCATAAAATGTCCAGGCAGAGCTGCACATAAAATATGGTTTCAAATCTTTTCAATAATTATTGATAATATATATATCTATATATAGATATATAGATATATATATTGCCTTGCATGAATCATGAGATGGATGAAATTTATTGATATTTTAAAGTTTTTAACATATAAAACAACTGAAGAGTGGGACATGCAAAATTAATCAACCCCTTTACTTTCCTTGCAGCAAACTCTCTCCAGAAGTTGAGTGAGGATCTTTGAATGATCCAATGATGACCTAAGCCGCTGATAATGATAAATACAATCACCCGGAGTCTAATCAAGTTTCTGTATAAATGCTCCTGCTCTGTGATCGTCTCAGAGGTCTGTTTAAAGGGCAGAGAACATCATGAAGAACAAAGAACATACCAGGCACGTCCGAGATACTGTTGTGGAGAAGTTTAAAGATAGATTTGGATACAAAAGGATTTCTTATGTTTTAAACATCCCAAGGAGCCCTGTACAAGTGATAATGTTGAAATGGAAGGAGTATCAGACCACTGCTACGAAGACCTGGCCATCCCTCTGAACTTTCAGCTAAAACAAGCAGAAGACTGACAGATGCAGCCAAGAGATTATCCCTCTGGATGAACTGCAGAGATCTAAAGCTGAGGTGGGAGACTGTCCATAGGAAAAAAATTAGCCGTACACTGCATAAATCTGGCCTTTATGGAGGAAAGCCATTTCTTAAAGATATCTATAAAAAGTTTTGTTTAAAGTTTGCCACAAGTCACCTGGGAGAAAGAGCAAATATGTGGAAGAAGCTGGTCAGATGAAACCAAAATGGAACTTTTTGGCAACAATGGAAAACTGTCAGGCTCAGAACAGAAAGACCCAGTATTCGAGGCAGACAAACAGATTTCTCAGAATGTTTATGGATAACAAAATCGGAGTAAGTGGCATCGGCGTGTAAGGCAGGAACCTCTGCGGTTGGAGACAACAGGTTAGTGACCATGTCTTTCTGCAAGTGAATGATCACCAACATGTTAGTCACTAACCTGGTATCATAGATCAGTCCGAATCCAGAGATAGAGGAGGATTCCAGGCAGCTGACATGCAACTCAGCATTGGTGTTGCCAGACAAAGAGTCCCAGGCACAGATGTATCTGAGTTCGAGGACAGGCAGGAGATCGGAACCTAGCAGACGAATGTAGGCATCATCGACTTAGTGAAGCCAAAGCTGATGATGCCTTCATTCGTCTGCTCATCTGCTTACATTCATCTGCTCTGATGATGCAGTTGGTTCTCAGAACCATGATGTCAGAGATACAGTGAGGTGCAGAAGGAAAATACTCCTGTGAAGGAGTCGAGTTCCAGCTACAGTACACAGTGCAGCTGACAGGCTGGATGAGGGCAGGCAGGCTCTGGTCGGGAGCGGTTCCAGTCAGTACACAAGCAGGCAGAGATCAGGCAAGTAGTTGGATCAGGAAGAAGTTAGAAGACTGGTCAGGAAACCAAATCAGATGGGATCAGGCAGGCTCAGAGGTCGAGAGGCATAACAGGTCAGGATCAGGTAGTCAGAAGACAAGAACCCTGTAATAAGTCTCACCTAAGGCTCAAAATAATCTGGTCTGAAGGCTGGTTATATAGTGACTAATGCAGGGGGAACAGAAGAGCCGGTAACAAGAACTGAGTGGAGCTAAGCAGGTGTGTGAAGTTAGTAATCAGACCATGCATCAGTGCTGAGATCATGACAAAAATGTTATGTTTGGCTTAAAAGCAACATAGCTCATCATCCTGAACACACCACATCCACTGTCAACAATAGTGGTGGCAGCAAAAAAAACCTGACTCCAACAGTTGGTGACTCCAACTGGGATAGGGATTTATATTCCAATAAAGATGGAAGGCAAAATCTGCACAGAATGGTTCACAAAGAAAGGTAAGAAAGGTAAAAATTTAGTC
>NW_015150728.1:409329-412793 GCF_000732505.1 Cyprinodon variegatus
AGCGTGTCCTGAGCCTTCCACGAGGCCTCCTCCCAATGGGGCATGCCTGGAACACCTCCCAAGGGAGGCAAGCAGGAGGCACCGAAATAGATGCCCAAGTGACCTCAACCGGCTCCTTTCAAAGTGAAGAAGCAACGACTCTACTCCGAGCTTGCTACAGTTAACTGAGCTACTTCACCCTGCGAAGGAAACTCATTTTGGTCGCTTGTATTCATGATCTTGTCCTTGCGGTCATTACCCAGATCTAATGACCATAGGTGAGGGTTTGAACATAGATCGATCGGTAAATCGAGAGCTTTGCCCCCCGACTCTGCTCCCTCTTCACCACGACAGTCCTATACAGCGACCACATCACTTCATTTGATTCTGATCTGTTAATTAAAATTTGCTGTTTTTTTTTCTTTTTAAAGAGTTGAATTTTTTAAAAAAAATTGAAATATTTGTAATAAAAAGTGTAATATTTAATATTAAAAACAATATGTCAAATTAACCCGTCTTTACAAGATTTTTCTGCTTTTCTACTAAGAGACACTGGAAAAATGCGTTCATAACCCTTTTTTAATGTAAAAAAGCCCACAATGTTTACAGAAATAGTTTGAATCTGACAAATTGAATAAAAATTCTATCCCAAAAAAATTAAAGTCAGCTTTTCCTCTTCGACCAGGCCTTAAAAGTCTTATGTACCATCTAGACATGTTAGTCTTTTGTCTTTTCAAATCTATTACAAAAAAAAGAAAGAATTATTTAACATGGTGAGTATCTTTAGAAAGATAAAAATAACAACCAAAGATATCTACCACCAACCAGACAGACTCCCAACTGGATCTGTGGGTTTCTAACTACCCACTCAGCTTATCATTATGAGTGTAGAGCTTTATATAAACTCTGCCTTCGGTGTATGACTCCATACAGTCACAACATAATGCTTAATCTGGTTAGGTGATTGAAGTGCTTTCTCTTAACACCCTTTACTAAAACAAGGGTGTGTGGGCCAAAGGAAAGCATGCCAATAAGCAGATTCTTTTCTCCCCTAATTTAAAAATCTTGCACATGTCCTGAGGGCAACGAGACGTCCTCTGCTAATTTACATTTCTGAGGCATCAGCAATACAAGTTTGAGGAGTGAGCAAGTTTCTTTCAGAAAAAAAAATGTCTTGATACAAGTAAAATGATAAAATATATATTTAAACACTTTCCAAACGCACAGTTAATACAAACTTGTCTCATCAGTATTTTTCTTTGCAGCTGGTCTGAATTCTGACCTCACAACCATCTCCCGAAGAAATGCATAACATCTCCATCACACAACTGAGGCTGCACTGATTATATTCAAGGCATGTATATATAAATAACCAATGACTTAATGCATAAATGATCATAAGGAAGTGTGCAAAAAAATTGGCTACTTTAAATAAAAATGCAAAACAGGACAACGGAAAGGTTGATTTTTTTTTCTCTGCAATACAGTGAACTTGAAGAACAGGAAGAAGGTAAAAGACACAAGAATGGATAATAAGTGAATAACAAGAATAACATGAAAGTAACTGATGACCTTTCTGATTTTTTTAGTGAAGATGTTTACTGTAAATACCAAAAATACATTATCCTTTTCCAGGCTTTTCTTTTATCCAGATTTTAACACAGGTTGCCTTTTTTAACATGTTGGCCAAACCAGATGTCTGAACTGAGTTTATTTAATTGTCTCAGTTGTAGCGAATATTTTTCCAGCCACATTTTGACCCCCTCAGATAAAGTGAGTACAGTAGGGGGTATCAATGTTTGAGTAATTTTTATTTTGTCTGCTTCTGCTGCTACGTTCAGACCGCAAGCAGCAGAAACAGCAAAATAAACTTGATGCTTTTACAAGTTTAGTTCTGATGCACAGCTGAAGCATCTTTGCTGCTCTGGCTGCACAGTCGAAAGGTGGGTCTGATGGGTCTAATAATGGCAGCTGTATTTGCTGTGATCAGTGGGTAAAAAGTAATATTAATATGTTTTAAGTGAGAAAGTTCACCTGAAAACTTCATTTGTGCAGTCAGTTCATCAAGATTACGATCCTGCCTTCAAATATCATGTCAGAGCCGCTCAGACCCCCGTACACCGGCGGAGCTCTGTCACTAGGATTCCCGTACAACGGTAGCCTCTGGCCTGGTCGCCTCTTCGAGGTTTTCCACTACTGTTCGCTGTGGCTCAAAGGCGTTTTTTAACGAACGTAATCCAAACTGCAGGCACCAGAATAATAAAATAGAACATATTTTGCTGGCAGGTTTCTACATTTTAAGTTAATTTAAATTGTTTTAGGGGAGTTATCATAGTGATCTGCATCAGCAGCGCTGTCTGTCTCCCTGCCAGCTCCCAGATAAGCTTCTCTGATTGGTTGATGTGGAGCGTCAAGCAGCAAATGTTAAATTTTTCCAGCTCCAGCTGCTGCGGCTTTAGCAGCGTGGTGCACGCTTTACATGCTCAGAAGATCATAAGGCGCTTCTACGGCTGATTAGGAGCGCTGCTCCTGTTGCTCAAAACTTGCTGCGTGACCTTTTGCTGCACCTTGATGCGCGTCAACCATTGACTTAACATGTAAACTAGCTGCTTCTGCTGCCTCTAGAGCGTGCGGTCTAAACGTAGCATTAGCCTACTTATAAGACAACTTGTGAAAATAAACAGAATTTTATTTCCTACTTCAATCATAATCTTTTGTCACTGTGTCATGATCCATTATTTCTCCCTTCACCTTTAAAGGCAAGACAGAATGAATTGTTTGAATTATGTGCATTGAGAGGTGATAACATTTTGATTTTGTGTGAGAACATTGTCGTGGAGGATTTGGGGGTGGCATGCATTTAACAGACAAGACATTTAGTTTTATTTAAAATATGGTTTTGATATGTTTTTCAGAGCAGTCTGTGTCTACTGGCATTACTGTATGTTTACCTGTGCTCTGGTCTTGTGGGACGCTCCTCCAATATAACAATAATGCTCCCTTTATGCAGGAAGACAGGCTGATCCCAGGCACTTTATTTTGAGAGAACTGTGGGCCTTTACTGATAAGTAGAAGCTAACCATTTCAGGACTCTAATATCAATAATTCACCCCAAAATCTTGTTTTGTTTTGCCTATAAAAAACAAAGTATATTGTAATTAGTAAGTTTATTAAGGATCCCCATTAGCTGCCAAGGAAAACAGGAAGTATTCCTGGGGTCCATATTAAAAACATACAATAAAAAGCACAGTCACAAATATTAAATTTCCAAATATGTAATTTCCCTGGCCTGGGAGTGCCTTGGGATTCCCCCGGAGGAGCTGGCCCAAGTGGCTTGGGAGAGGGACGTCTGGGCCTCCATACTGAAGCTGCTACCCCCGCGACCCGACCCCGGATTAGCCGAAGAAGATGGACGTATGGACGTATGGACGGATGGATGGATGGATGGATGGATGGATGGATGGATGGATGGATGGATGGATGGA
>NW_015150728.1:412964-416840 GCF_000732505.1 Cyprinodon variegatus
GGATGGATGGACGTAATGTGACCATTTCTCAATACACAGTAGTTTAGAAATGGTCACAGAATGAAAAGAAGAACAAGTAAAAAAAAACATCCAATGAAACAAAAACACATCAGGGCATCATATGGAGTCTCCAATTCTTTTAAAAAGATAATTTGCTATTAGTGCAGCAGATGTATTCAGGTAGATTGTTCCAAACATGCAATGATAATCTATATATAAAATATCTCTTTAGAGAATTGTTTTTTTGACTTGTTAAAACAAGCTGCCCAATACTGGAACATCTAGTGTATTGACCTGGAAATTCTGGGTCCAACATTCTGAGTTTATGACAGGAAACTTACTTCCCATGACTGACTTAAACAGCATAAGTGTATTAAAAAGCAACATTTTCTCAAACCCATAAGCCAGGAAAATGGGGAATGCATCTGGTTGACATTAGATCTAACATGGCGCCTCAGTACCAACCGAGCTGCCTTGTTCTGAGCAACCTGGGTCTTTTTGAGTTCATCCCTGGCAGCAGATGTCCACACTGGAGATAAATAGTCAAGATGATATAAGACTCTATACTGTTTGACTTAAAAGGAGACGACCACAAAAGTGCTGCATTTCCTAGCACTACTAATTGCTCTTCCCATTTTCAAAACATAATTAAATTTGTAATTTGACTGTATGATCTGGTGAACTGTATAGTGCCTTGAGATTACTTGTGTTGTGAATTGACGCTATATAAATAAACTGAATTGAAATTGGTGAGACCAAGACATAGAACAGTCTCCCATCACACCAAGGAGTTTGGCACTTTCAAATTGTTGAACTGTCAAGTCACAAAAATTGTAATCAAGCTTTGGGCTTGTGCCTTGAACCAATTAACATGCACTTATTCTTAAAGAGGTTTAGGGTTAGTTAATAGACCTGCACATTGGTTATTGTTTACCAAACTACCACTCCTTTGCATGTATGACATTTGTTACATTTTCAAATAAATGTGTGATAGTTGAAAAAAAAGAAAAATTGAGCACTGGAAAATATTTTCTTGTGTTTTTTATGAAGCAGTAATTTCAAAAAGCACCAGCACCAACTTAGTAACACAATACTGTTGTGTCTACCACTAGGTGGTGCACGAGTGGAGAATGAAAAGGGGAGTAGAAGAAGTGTGATGAGAAGAAGAAGACTGGATGTTAACTGTCTTCTGAACAAGTTCTAAATAAAAGCTGTTAAGAGTTCTTTGCCTATGTGAGCTTCTACCTCGTCCTGACTTTTAAACATAACAAATACATTGGAATCCAGAGTCATAATATATATTAACACAAAATATGATGCTCATTGGACTTTTAGTTTGGCTTTTAGTCTTCAATGTAAAAAAAGCTTTCCAGCGTTTTTAGATCTTTGATGCTCAGCTCGCCCCGAATAAAGCTGTTTTTTTTTCCGTCTAACAGACAAATAAAAACAATCAATCAGCATAAGCTTTAGCCGACTGTCACAGGACTACACCATATTTGAATGTCCTGCAGTCTTCAACAATATTGCATGAACCTGGCTTGTTCAGTTTAAATAAATTACCAGCCAAAGATTGAAGAAACATTTAGCTTCTTCCAGTGGAGCCAAAAAAAAAAGAACATAAATAACAAAAGTTAATTTAGTAATTGTTCAGTTTTAGAAATACATTTGCTGCTATAGGCTTAGACTTCTGGAGGACATAGGGACCCCTTTTTCATCATTCTACTTCATTTTATCTCTATTCTTCCACTCTGCAGAATTTGTTTGTTCAATCTCTAATGTTCTGCTCTCTCTGCTTTTTCTCATAGTAGCTTTGCCTCGTGTTTGGCTTTGACTCCATCCTGAAGAGAAATATCAGGTGTGCTGCTGTCATCAACATCTTTGTTTATAGATTTTGGAGATCAGCCTGTTTTCCAGTGTAGTCCCGTTTCTCTGACTGTGACTGGCTGGATGTGTTGTTTTCATCCGCTGATATGGGAGCTTGCTCAGAGCTCGTCTGGCTGTGTGTTTCCTGGACGGGGCCGCCTTTTGTAAATCTGCTTCTGTCTCCTTGAACCCCAGTCGGCCTCAGCAGATGGCCGCTCACACTGAGCCTGGTTCTGCTGGAGGTTTCTTCCTGTTAAAAGGGAGTATTTTCTCTCCACTGTCGCTACAAGCATGCTTAGTGTGAGGGGTTGCAATCAAGTCAATGAGTCGATTGTAATTTAAAGTATGGTATCACTTTAGAACTCTTATTTTCTTTCTTATTGTTCTTTCAATATGTACTAAATACCATTACTGTGTGTGTTTAAAGAATTTAATTCTAACTGTGACAGTTAACAATTCCAAGACCAGCAGGCATTGTAACCCAAATTGGCCACCGCGTGCATATTGTTCCCTACCAGAAACAACGACTGTCATTTAACCCTACGAAGCATGTGCCGCCGCGCTGCGCAAAGCCTGAAGTTGTGGTACACCAAGGTGCACTACCTGTGAAATATTCCTGAAGTTTATGGCAGAATACATGCAGCGCCCCCTAGTGCCACAACCTATGACAGAATGTAGAAATAGAATAGAAAATGTCTTTCTTGTCCCAAAATCGGGAAATTATTATGTTTACAGCAGCAAAAGGTATAGTAGAAGTGGTCATACAATGTGAACCTTAGAAAACTGTAAAAAAAAATAACAGATAAGAAAACAAAAAATAGAGTATTGTACTTTATAGTGATTTAGAATATAATACTGGGTATCTAGAGAATAAAAAACTCAGCTATGGACATTTATACAGTCATGGATGGATATGTGAAAAATAGCAGCAACATCAGATAACCATTTTTATTGTTGAACAATTACTAGACAGAATATCAATCTTTGCTTGAAATATTTGCAAACTATAATTTCTATGAGGTTGTTTGCAACAAATAGTGGCAATCCGTGCAACTATTTGCAAAAGTTGCTGATTATGTAACAGAGCAAAGGATAATCTAGGGATAACAAGTCCTGTGAGACGGCATAAAATATAATCCAAATGTTACAACAACATGAACAACATTTAACTGATTGAATACAGAATTAAAGTTTGAAAGTTTTGCAAGCAAACCAGGCAGAAATCTTTCTACATATTTCACTTTTTTATTTACCACGGTGTAGTTAAGTCCCTTTCAGGCATTCTAAACTTTTACAGTTTAAATGTAAAATTCAACCATCTTAGCATCGCCCCGGGGCCCAAACCTCATTAAAATGCTGCAGTAAACTCCCTGTGTCACAACAATTAGGCCGTGTTGTCGAAAATCACAACACAAGGCACTTCAGCGCTACCCTGCGATCGTAGAAGACTCCTTATCTGTAAGTTCTCTTTAGCTAAATACCCTTTGAGTTCAGTCGGAGTTCACTACATTTTTTTTTTTTTTTGTCGTAGCCTATGGCTAAGCACAGCCTAGTCGCAGTCTGCATCAATAATGTAGACTCCACAGCCTGTTAACATCTCAGCCTTTAGCAAGAGATCTGCTTGACAGCCATGCACTTAAACAAAGACAGGCTGAGGAGAACTGTGATTAGCACAATGAGAACTGAACGCTGGACTATTTTAAGAGTGGGGACATAATATTCTTGAGTTCCCCTATCTACACACAGCATAGTATGAGCGAAAAGATGTACACGCACCACCGCTTTAACCTAGATATACCTAATCTGATGCCAACACAGAAATACAGTAGATGAATGGATAAGTGGGTGTGTGGGGGGGAGTGTGTGTGGGTGTACCTGTCTAGCCATCAAATTGAGGACAAGTTGCTGCAAAGTGAGGACATTTTGCCGGTCCTCAATGCTATTTTGGTAATGGTTAGGTTTAGGGCTAAGGTGTCAATTGGTTAGGCAAGGCAAGGCAAGGCAAATTTATTT
>NW_015150728.1:417418-425353 GCF_000732505.1 Cyprinodon variegatus
CCAGAACCAGTACATTCTGTGTGCTTGTACTAAAATAAACTTGTTAAACTTTTATCCTTGTGTCCGTCAGTGGTGTTCTGCATACTTGGGTCGCTTTCAGTGAACCCATCATGACACCCATAAGGAAAGTTTCTCTTCTTGGGGTTGGGGTTAGGTTTAGGACTGATGTGTGAATTGAGTTTAGGTTAGGTTTAGGGATAGGTATGTGTCGGTAATGGTTAGGGTTACGGGAAGGGTCACGGTTAGGCCATATAAATTAGTGGGAAATGAATGGAAGTCAATGGAAGGTCCCCAAAAGGAGATTGTGACACAACATGTGTGTGTTTGTGTGTGTGTGTATAGAAAGTGGCTTCGGAGGGAGATCTATTAAATTACCGCAAAACAGCAGAGTAGCATTCCTCCGCCCTTGTACATCCAACTTCCACCCAAACTCTGACTCCAATCATCATGTTTCTCAACAACAGGATGCTCTAAGGCATTTCAGTTAAAAAAAAAAAAAAAAACTCTTTCTACACTATTACGGATGAAACTATGCAGTTCATGATTTCTTGTTGATTCGACCACCAATGCTACATAATGCGATGCAGAACAGCACATGTAAATCTTTCATAAGTCAAACTAAAAAATCACAGAGGAGGAGATTTCCAAGGTAACATCAGACGCATTAAACATGTGTCTGGGTCTCAGTCAGCGGTGCCTTCTTCCCATACAAGGATGTCACTGAATTATTGAACTGCTGCTCAGGCTTTGTGGTTGAATGAAACTATGCAAAACAAGAACAAACTGAGTTAAAAACACAGGAAACAGTTAAAATGTTGGACATATCATCTTAAATGTCTCCACTGGCTCATATTCAAAGAGTAAAACCTTGTTAAAATTGGTGTCTCACCACTTTTCTTTTTAGAACTTCTTTTATCAACCTAATCAGCAATGCAGTGCCGTGGTTTCTGGACTGCTTCTAATCAGCGTGGGAACTGTGGTAACATTTACCAAATGCTGAGTTCGTTAAAGCTTAAGCTGCTGTGAGATCAGGGAAGTGGATTTGTTAAGATAAAAAGGCCAAGCAAAGGACAGGAGGGAAAAATCACATTGCCAGTCATGGTAAGGCTGTGCTTTTTTTATATTTAAAGTTAGGTTCTGTACTGTATAAGTGAGCTACTGAATCCAAAGTCTAATTCCGTGTTAATGAAGACAAACTTGACCAATTAAGCTGATTCTTTTTACCATCCTATGCTCCGCCTCAGGTCGATCCTTTTCATTTTGCTCTGGCTTTAGAAACAATCTAATGTTATGAGAATAAATGGTGACTATTTTTTTTTTTTTTTTTTATAAATAGCACTTTCATGGTTCTCCCCTTTTGGGACTCTGAGTTTTTAGTTTTCAATTATTAGTTATTCTGTTTTGTTGCTCTTTGGTTTATTTTCCATTATGTTCAAGCAGTCTTTAGTTACTCACTGCTTACCTTTGTTTTGTTCCCCTTATACACTCCACCTCTGCAGTCACTCAGTGCTGGTTCGTTTTTGTTGTTTTGTTGTTCTCCCATCTCTGGCTTCCCATGTGAGTTTCCCTGATGCTTTCTGGTTTTTTGATTCTTAGTATTTTGGATTTTTGGTTGTCTGCCTCTTTTTTTTTAATTAAATCTACAAGATTGACCTCTGCCTCTTGGCCTCTACATTTGGGTCCTCAACCAACCTCTATACAAATAGTGACAAGCACGATAGAAGCATTTCATTAGTATTCTGCAGTTTAAAAAGGAAAATAACAATGAAGACATTTTAACCACCACATAAAACCAAGTGTTAAATGTAGATCGACTCTGTACCATATAAATGTGCTATTAAGGTTCATGAAGACCAGAAATGGAAGAAAACCATAGCAACAGTTTATCCTCTAACAGCTACTAGCAACTGTATCTAGCAGATATTACTGAGGCAAAGTGAGCTGCATGCTTGCACATTTGTCTGGTTTGTCTACTTAATACCAGTTTATGTGAGTATTGGGCTACGGTTCTTTTATATGTTTATTTCGGCAGGCCTGCCAATTTCTATGTATTTAACAGATCTGAGTCCTGGCTGCCATATTTTGTCTGGCCAAACTCCACGGCACCATGGAAGGTAAGAAACAAAGATTAGTGACAAAAAGCACAAAGAAAATATGGATACAAGTACAGTGAACTAAATGTGCGCGCTTACAATTAGAACACATGTTTTTGAACTAAGAATAAAGTGTTATTGCAAACTGAAGTATATGCGTTTGATTATTAAATAAAGGTGAAGGTACATGTATGGTATTGACTTTTAAGGAATGGCCATGAAATTGGCCATCACACTCAGTGAGAGTCTTGTCTAAGAGACAATTGGAGTAACCACTTAGGTAAAGGGCTAAAATAAATACAATACATTGCATTGTAATGCATACATAAAATACAATTTAAAACTGACTGACTGACTGTAGAGAAGCAGCTGCAAGTGTCTGTGAACAAGGATGATATAATTGTTTTGAAGGACGAAACTGAAATAAGTCTATCCAGTTTAGGATTTTTTTGCAGAGTGTTCCAGTCATGAGCGGCAGCATATTGAAAAGAAGCAAGACCAAAAGTAGTGTTGGTTTTGGGAATACGTAATAGTAGATGAAGTAAGGACCAGGTGTTGTGACAGGGTTTGGCTGCAGCAGATGACTTAAGGTGGTGAGCGGCTGAGGAGGATCATGTAAATGAAGATGAACCAGTGAAGAAGGTAAAAAGCTGTCATTTTCAGATCGTTGATATACAGAAAATCTTATATCACGATATATTTGGGCTATGTTGCAATACAAGTTATATATCATATGTTTACATTTCCTTCAAAAACTATAGAGTGCATAAATTGTGCGGATATATTAATTAAAACTTTTTGTTTCAAATCTAAAACATTTTATTTTAAACCAGCTCAAAGCTTTTCACAAATAATGCTGCCACATTATTTCTTTCGTTGCCAGTATTAGACCTTTAACAAGATCCCAGCAATCAAACAGGAAACAAAGCAAAAACATGCAATACTAAATACAATGCAACACAAACAATTAAAAATGACAAAAGAAATAGACCTCTAATTACAAAAGCAAAAGTGGATATTTAATATTATCAGAGCATCTCAAAACTATTTCAATTTACCTTTATGTGCTGGGAATTTCAAAGAACCACAAAAAGTTGAAAATTTGAGAGCATTGCCACATCACATCACAGGTTAAAAAACATTTAAAAGTCATCAGCTTCAGAGCTGATCTATCTAGCATTTTAATTGGTGTGCAGGGTGATGCTGACATGCAGGGTTTACAACATTCTTCATTTTGCAGCGGATGACTTTTTAGGTGGTGGAATTAATTTGTACTGCTACCTTTTGCAGCAATGGTTTTAGCGGCACATCTTACAAATTAGCGCCTTTTGTTCCACGTGCTTGGCATGAAATCCAAACCACTGCCATATATTGATTAGCTGAAACACCTACTGTCGCCATATTTCGTTTGCCGGTTGCTGTAGTGTGCGTTGGTGCCACACACTAAAATAATCCTGTTTAGAGGGTTTATGATGCATTGAAAGTGTGAGAGGAAATTAAAACTGTTAATCAATTAGATGCAGACGGCTTAATGTCGTCATGCGAAATTGTACTCTATGGTTGATGTACAGACATTTTAACTATCCTGCATATATATATTTGATATATCACCCACACCTACTACCAAATAAAGCCCAATATTCAAGAACTTTTTCTGAACTAAATCAAGACTAACATTGACCGACCAGATTTAAGTTAAAAACCAACTTCTAAATGATATCTGTTTTTTTTTTTTTTTTTTTTTTGGGAGGGGGGCACCTTAGGAACCTTTTTGGTAACCATTTGGGATGTATTACTGTAGGCGGATCATAACTGGAGGCAGAGAGATTACACCAAGCATTTTAGTGATTATATGGGCAAGTTTCATTAGCTCCTTTTTTTTTTTTTTTATTACCTTAAAAAATGTGGCTCCAGATCGATCGATCAATCGAAGTAACGTTACTTCACCAAACCATCATCCATACCAAAAATACAGACTTAGACAGTAAGATATGAAGCGCTGGTGCAGCAATGATGCTGCGTTTTACTAGGCAGACCCGCCATATGGCCCGTATTGTCGGCAGGGTGCTTCTCTCGGGTAATAATAATGGTACGAAAAATACTGAGCCTTGATGCACACCCCTACACAAACAAACATGCATATAACTGTTTTATATACATATAACTTTTTATTGTGCCTGCTCATGGACCCCAAACAGACAGGTTTCTCATGTTTATGGGCTAATAAGCATGTAAATGTATTTAAATACACTAAAGCCACAGACGTTACCCTCACTTAAGATTATTCAACGTAATATCCTAACTTTAGCATCAATTTGACAACCGTTGGTTTACCTGCCCGTTTCACAGAAATGCGCTGCCAAAAAACCTGATATGCACTTTTTTTCTTGTTATGAAAACACAAAATTAAGTCTTACAAAATTAGCATATTAGGAAAAAATAGAATATTGGAAACGCATGGTGTCACACCCTAAATATCTCATTAATAATAAATAAGACACACAGGTTTCCTGCAACTCTAAATGGACTCTCAGTCTAGGTCAGTAGGCTAAACAGTCCTGGGGAAAAGTTGCTGATTTGACAGATGTCCAGACAACAGTCACTGACACCCTCCACAAGCAGGGGAAGCCACAAAGGTCACAGCTTAATTACCTGATTGTTCACAGAATGCTGTGTCAACAGGGATAACCGCAGCCTTGAGAGAGTTTTCTCAGTGGTGAAGTGCCGTGAGATAATGTGTTGTTAATTGGTGGTATATAAATAAACTGAATTAAAAGCTGATTTTATTTTCAAGTACAGTCCATTCAATGCTTTAAAGGAGATTCACAACAACTGCACCGAAGTTGGAGTCAGCCACGGCACACTGAAACCTTCATATGGGCTACGAATGTTGACTTTGAACTCACTGCTTTATCAGACACAGATTAGGGGACATTAGGGCAGATAAGTGGAAAGAAAAAGTCCTCTTTTCAGATGACAGAGGAGTCTGTATTCAATGGCAAAACAAAGATCAAGGGTTTGGAGAAGGAGAGTCAAGGACTCCATGTAGCTTTAAAGGGTTAGTATCATATGTTTCCCTCGTTTATACTTCCTTTCTTTACCAATATCAAAAAACATTGTCCTCTTCATTCAATTTTAAACAAAAGGATTTCACATCAAAGCCTTCTGTCTCTTTAAGAACCTCCTGGCATTTCCGTCACTCCCATTCCAGTACATACTGTTTAAATTTGAGTGCTCACATTGAGCCTAGTTCTGCTGGAGGTTTCCTCCTCTTAAAAGGGAGATTTTCCTCCCCACTGTCGCTACAAGCATGCTTATTGTGAGGGCTTGCATTTGAGTCAATGAGTCGATGCAATCAAATGGTTTTCCTTAGATAGAAAACTTTGAATCAATTTGACTGAATGATCGGGTGAACTGTAAGATGCCTTGAGATGACGTGTGTTGTGAATTGGCGCTATGTAAATAAACTAAATTAAATTGGATTTAAATTAAAATAGCTTATTTTAATTTCTACACAGTTCTTTTTCTTTGTCTGGTATCATTTTATTTGGTTATTATCAGATTTGAATTTGGCTATGGTCTGACAGTACAGTTTCTTTTTATATTCTGGCTGATGTATATCGACCGATATATCGGATATACAGCGGAATCCACTTATAGTGGTCATGTTGGTCCAGAGCCAGAACACTATAAGCTGTTGATTACCGTTATTTCACTTATTTTCTATCCAGAATATAATCTAAATGCCATTTGTATGGTTTTTTAATGAGAAAAATGAAATGAAACGGATAGCTTCCACATTTACTGAATTTTATTACAGTACCATGCAAGTTTAATTACAGTATATTCTGTACCAGACATAACTCTGGTAGCCTACGTAACTTATTATGTGCTGTACGACAGCTCTGCAGTGCATTTTTTAACAAGTCTGAAAATAAAGTTTGAAACAAATGCTTAATCACAGCACAGTACTGCGCAGCGGATAACTCTGATAGCCTACAATAAGCTAATGTAACTTGTTCTGTGCATCGCCTCTGCTGTGGCGCCTGTGCATTTTGTTAGCATGTCTGAAAATAATGTTTGAAACAAACGGTTTCATAGAACAGCTACATAGAAGATAGCTGCATAGGCTACAGAAAATTAAAGCCAGCCTACGTCTGTTTTGTGTTGCAGATCTGCTGCACCGCATTAGGAAATCACTTCACATATTTATCCATGGTTCCCTGGATCAGAGTGTAGTCCAACACCGAATTCACTTCTTTTTGCGAAGGTTTGACGGTTCAAGCCCCAGCTTTCAGTGTTGTTGTGTCCTTGGGCAAGACATTTAACCTGCATTGTCTACTGATAGTGGTCAGAGGGCCCGGTGGCACCAGTGTATTGAAGCCTCGCTTCTGTCAGTGAGCCCCAGGGCAGCTGTGGCTACAATGTAGCTTGCCACCATCAGTGTGTGAGTGTGTGTGTAAATTGTTGAATAACTGAATGTAGTGTAAAGCGCTTTAGTCAAGTCTCCTGACTTGAAAAAGCACTTTTCAAAACAATGTATAAGGTCAAAGTTTTTGAAACCAACATGCAGGAGACCATTTTTTTTTTATCCAAACTGCATTCCTCATCTCAGCTCTGGAAGGGAACACAGTCAATTCTTCATCCTCCTCCTCGCTGCACTGGTACCCGCAACAACAGCGCTCCGAGATGGCGAAAAAAGAAAACACTATATTTCTACCAGTTTATATTTATATTTCTTGATTACTATAAACCAATTATTTAAACAGCATTTGTATAGAAATTATTCTGTCCTAAGCCTTTTGATCTATATGCGGTCGATTACTATGTATATCCGTGACAACTATAAGCGGATTCCACTGTATCCTTTTTTTAAAAGCCCCCAATATTGGTAGCAGTATGTTCCTTTAGAATCCCATATATATTTTAAGTATATATTTTAAGTATAGATTAGATAAATTTCACATCAACCTAAGCACATCATCCCCACCTTGCTACTTGATAACAATAGCGTGAAGCTGCTAGGGATGTTTTCGTCTTTTGGTTTTTTAGCCAGGACAGAGTGTCTGGTCAGAACTGGTGAGAAGAAGGATAGAGATTAACTCAGCAGGCAACTATACCCTAACATATGGCTACTGTGGGATTCTTTCAGATTCTTTCAGTAAGATTCAGCATATTAAGATTCATTATGCTGGTGTACAAATAGAGAGAAAAATATGCAGCAAAAGTTAGTTCTACCAAGAGTCAAGGGCTGAATTTTACCACAACAAATTAAAAACCTAAAACCTACAGTTAAGGGTTTTTAATTTAAAAAGCATTTTTTTAATAACTTACAGGTCCTTGTTGTTATTATTTTTGTTCTTTCTGGCTTTTAGTTTTTACACCTAAAGCTTTGATTTACCTCGATAAAACTTAAAGTAATTGGACCTAACGGCTAAATCAGTAAATTATTTCTGAAATAGCTGAAATAGATTATTAATTATTAAGGGTACAAGGCCAGACCCAAATATTCTAATTGATATCATTTTGACTGGAAGTTACCACAATAAAGCTAGAAAGCCTTTATTCCCTGTCCCAGTGTGGACCTTTTTCAGCTGGAAACAGATCCATAGTGCTGGACAACAAAAACTAAATGGCAGAAACAGATTTAAAATGACATAAAGGAATTTGTTTAAAGTATATTTGCCTTTAATTCTAGCAGCTAAATAAATTGAGATTTGCCAAAGGAGTGACTATTTTTGTCCTTAAAATAAAATCATTAAAAGCAGTAGAGTCCTAGCCTGGGTGCCAGTCCGAACTTAGTCCCGCCCACAAGGTTTGAGTTCGGGGAAGTTCGGTCTGG
>NW_015150728.1:427026-430431 GCF_000732505.1 Cyprinodon variegatus
AGTAAAAGTGAAAAAGTATGAGCTCCAAAAACTACTTTTTGATTATTTCGAAAAATTCTCTGAGATAGGGCCAAGGATGAGGGAGGTCTTGTTGGTCTCCGTCTCCGGATACGCTCTCGCCTGTGTCTGACCTTTCAGACATTTCAACATCTTTTTCTGAATCCAACATTTTTAGCATGGCATAGACAATTCACGTTTCTTTTTTATGGCTTAATTAGAGCAGTGGGCTTTAGGCTGCCCTGCAAGGCTTTAAACCTAGGTTTGAATGGAGACGTTTAGACCCTGTCGTCACACAACATTTGGTAATTTATAAATGTTTTAAATCCGGTTAACCCATTGACATCCAATTTTATGTGTGTATATATAATAACGTATACTGTCAGGGACCAGTTGTTAAAAAAAAAAAAAAAGAGCTTGCCAAAGGATCTTGTTGAAATTACATTAACTCGCACTTAGGGAATGCACATGGTATCTTGGTAATACAAAGGGTTTGTTGCATATTTGCAACATTTGGTGTCATGGGGTTAATATCACCACTTTCACATTCTAATAAATGAAGCCACCAATATTATTAAAATATGAAATTTAATGAGCGCAGGTATACCCAAGAGGATGATTAGTATGAGGATGAATAAGCAAGAAGCCCAGTTAAGACCACAACAATCTTCTACTCTGTAACCACAGCTCTGCCACATTTAAACGTTTAGATTCAATATGCATCTAATTACCAGATAAATTAGTGCATAAAGCATAAATATAAAATATATCACACTCGCCAGAGATGATTAGGATTATTTAAAAACAAAATTAATCAATCTGTCAAAGGGTGCCCCCCCTAGCTGGTCCTGTAGGGCAAATCGTTAATGTGATTGGTTGTAGGGGTATCATCAGCCAGCACTGCTGATTCTGAAGGCCCTGAGCAGATTTGAATAACATAGCAAGGCACTAAGACTGAAATCTGATTGGACAAAAATTATAGAAATATTAAATGTAATGGAAGCAAGAGAAACGCTGCAAAATTTGGAGAATAGATTGTTTGGAACAAATTAATACAGTTTGATAGAAGAAAAACAAAGGCTGTGAATGTAGGTTAGTGCTTCTGACTGAGGTTCCTTTTTTATGTCTGCATTGAAAGCATTGAAGGCCCTGACCTCCCACCACTGGTAAATAGTGTCTGAAGATTTAAGATGTTTCAAAATAGAATGCACAAAAAAATTATCTAACTGCCAAATTGTTCTATTTACCTGCTTAAATCAGATGAAAATATACTTAGTTCAATAAAAATGGACTTAAATAAAAATTTTGCAGTGTGTTTGTATACTAATCCATTTATGCATTTGACCTCTAAAACTTAAAAGGTATTTGATGAAAAGCCAGAATTTGTGATCCCAGCATTTCCAGGCTTTGCTCTACTTCTTGGCCAATGTCAGCTGGAACAGGCTCAGAGCTTTCATGACTCAGCACGATAAAGAGTCATGGGTCTGCATCAGTAAGCAGAGAGAGGGGGAAAATATGTGACTGAAATACCTTACAGTGTTTAGTACATCAGAAACTAGGTACATCAAAATCTGATATATTTAATGCATACAACAATACTTAGAAGGAATGGGAAATACTAGGAAGATATAAACACTCTGAATGGACAGAGAGGAAAGGAAGGAAGGATTAGCGTCCAAAGCTTAAGCATCTTCATGAAGGAGCAAGAAATATCTTTGAGCAAAATCAGACGTCTTCGTAACATTTTTGCAAAGGTCTATCCAACCATATCAGAAAGCTTTTGTTACCTGAACAGTGTGGCCATGATTATATTCACTCACCAGCATTAACTTGTGACCATATGAAGTGCATCTTCAACAATTACATTTCATGAAATAAAGATTTTTTTAATCATCAGTAACAGTAATCTGGCTAGAGTGTCTTGTGTGTTCCTTCCCTGGCTGGCTCTGTCTGAGCTTCTGCTTTCATAAATTATCTATTAACGAGTCATCAGAAACAAAAGGAATGACATTTTATTCATTGGAAAAAAATAATAATCCACTAAAAGGCATATCAAAGATGTATGATGGCCTCTTAAAAAAAATCTTGCTCCACTGATTTTATTAAAAAAAAAATTTTAAAGGAGGCAACGTTGAAATAACGGAAGAAAAATGTCAGAATTACTCTGATTAACATTGGAAATGCACCAGTTCTCACTTATGGGGGAATTTCCATGGAAATTAAGATTTTTCATCTCTCCCAAAAATGAAAACCAATTTCCCAGGGGAAGATCCCATATGCTGGAGAGTCTGTGAAAATGAGGACACAACCCATGGGAATACATTTAGGAAATGTCCTGGACTGGATCCTTTTAGTTAAAAGTACGTAAAACTATGAATTATTTCAGATTAAGGTCCTGTTCCATTCTGATATCTAATGTGCAAGTACGGTACTATTTAATACCCTGTGCAATAACCTCTTTTATATTTGATACTCAGTGCAGTAACTGTATATATAAATAACCATCCATATAAAAACCCATTTAATACCCTATGCAATAACCCTGTATAATAATCCAGTTAAATAAGAGTAAATATAATATTTACTCTTATTTAATATAATATGCTTTGGGCGAATGGAAGTAATCAATGAATAAAATATTTCTCATGGAGAGGATTACCAAGTGGATCTGGTATGTGGGATGTAGGAAGTTAAAGTGAAGATGTGTGAAAAAAATTGAGCTACTCCTGCTAAAATAGTGTGAGCTTCAATATTAGAAATTCTTAACATGACATGAATAAAATGCTAAATGTACTGTACTTATATAGCGCTTTTTTCCAGTTAGAGGACTTGACCAAAGCACTTCACGCTGCATTCAGTCATTCACAAATACACTCACACACTGATAAGCTACATTGTAGCCACAGCCGCCCTGGGGCTCACTGACAGAAATCGACATCGCGGGTTTAACCTTCCCAACATCTTCTGTTCTACTTGTTAATGTAATTTCCCTGTGCTACTGTTGATTCAAATGTGAAAGTTACCCAGCCCTCCATTCGCAGATATTAATTCAAATAATTATTTTTGAATATGCGTGAATTAATCATTGTTGATATTAGGGTTATCCTTGTTTTTTATACATGAAGAACATGTACACTCACTTTATTAGGTACCCCATGCTAGTAACGGGTTGGACCCCTTTTGCCTTCAGAACTGCCTCAATTCTTCGTGGCATAGATTCAACAAGGTGCTGGAAGCATTCCTCAGGGAGTTTGGTCCATATTGACATGATGGCATCACACAGTTGCCGCAAATTTGTCGGCTGCACATCCATGATCTCCCGTTCCACCACATCCCAAAGATGCTCTATTGGATTGAGATCTGGTGACTGTGGAGGCCATTTGAGTACAGTGAACTGATTCTCATGTT
>NW_015150728.1:430802-432897 GCF_000732505.1 Cyprinodon variegatus
CTGCTGCTAAAGCTCATCTGCCTCAAAGCTGGACGTACTGTGCGTTCAGAGATGCTCATCTGCCGACCTTGGTTGTAACGGG
The DNA here is from genome assembly GCF_000732505.1 of Cyprinodon variegatus. Lineage (NCBI taxonomy): Eukaryota > Metazoa > Chordata > Actinopteri > Cyprinodontiformes > Cyprinodontidae > Cyprinodon > Cyprinodon variegatus. The sequence continues at coordinate 430,885 of NW_015150728.1, forward strand.
AGGTTATTTGAGTCACTGTTGCCTTTCTATCAGCTCGAACCAGTCTGGCCATTCTCCTCTGACCTCTGGCATCAACAAGGCATTTCCGCCCACAGAACTGCCGCTCACTGGATGTTTTTTATTTTTCGGACCATTCTCTGTAAACCCTAGAGATGGTTGTGCGTGAAAATCCCAGTAAATCAACAGTTTCTGAAATACTCAGACCAGCCCTTCTGGCACCAACAATCATGCCACGTTCAAAGTCACTCAAAGCACCTTTCTTCCCCATACTGATGCTCGGTTTGAACTGCAGGATGTTGTCTTGACCATGTCTACATGGTCAAGACATGGCTTCTTAGAAATTAAGTGTTAACGAGCAGTTGGACAGGTGTACCTAATAAAGTGGCCTGACTTAAACTGTTATGTACATATCTATATGAACAAATGCCACAACATTTTGGTTTAAAACCCTATTAATCTGCTACATTTATCCTCCAATACTTAACTTTTTATTTTTGTTGTTTTTTCTTCTTTGGATATGTTCAAGCAATTACAATTTATTAATCCAGTTTGATACCCTGTGTCATGATGGGTTCTAGAGTAAAGCCCAAAATGCAGAACACACACGGAGGGACTGGGTAAAAGTTCAAAAGAGTTTATTGAAGCACAACATAAAGATGAAACTGGAACTGGTTCAGGCAGAGGAGCAGGTTCACTGGAGATTGTAGATTAGCAGAGTTCATGAGCAAGCTAAGCATCTAGCTTCATACTAGCTTGGCTGGTCTTGATCTGAGCTTCCAGCTCACTGCAGAGAACAACAGGGGATAAACACAAAGGATTCTTCAGGCTGAGCTTCCAGCTCTTAGCAGGGAACAACAGGGGAAAATCCACATAGGATTCTTGAAACTGATTCCACGTAGGAACCTCCAGGGAAACTCCACATAGAAGTCTTAGGTTACATCCACGTAGGAATCTTCGGGTTGGCTCACCAGGGCAGATTAGCAGGTTAGACTCTCCTAGAGCTTCAGGCTTGAGACTGGTTTCCTGTGATGCAGCTCTTCCAGAGCTTCAGACCAGAGACAGGTTTCAGACTAAGATCAACACTGCGGCGTGGAAGCAAGGTCTGGCAGGAGCTTATAGAGGAGAGGTCTCCTGATGAGAGGATTAGCAACAGGTGTGCAGGAAGATTCCAGCCCTAGGAGACCCACGGCGCACTCTGCTGTAGACAGAGGGTAATCTCCAGATCCCAGCAGTAACTCCAGCCCTAAGGGAAAATAAACACAGAACAGAAGAGGATCCTCGGCGCCCTCTGGTGGGCAAGCCTGAGGATCCCAACACCCTGGATGATAAGAAGAACATTTTTGTTAAGTTGATAAAGCTTGGAAGATCAGAACTCTCGTCTCGCTGTCATATTTTGCATAATGATAAACTGGAACAAAACGTATGGATTCAAACCCAACCAGCAGATTTTATGATGCCAGCTAGATTTATTTTACCTCTGCTCATCATCAGCCCACATTACTGTATGTTCATATCTCAAAAAATATGTATCATTATGCTCATAATGTCTCTGCTACACTGAGGTTTCACAGTAGACATTATTAAAAATCTAAAAGATGGTTTAACAGAAACAGAAATATATTAAGATCATTATATTATTCATTTCTTCATGTTGGTGTTGCTACTGTATATTTACTTAACACGTATTGTGTACTCCTATGGTCTCAGATACAGCACTGGGACTTGCTCAGCAGCCGCTACCACACCGGTAGGGGGCAGTAGAGTTCTTTGACAAACTCTTAAAGGCACACTATGCAACATTTTTCAGTTAATTGATGTGTTCCATATCGTTTTGGATGATTAATGAGTCATTTCAGGTTGACCAAAGGTATTGTCGGCCGCCCTGGTGGTCTGTGGGGGAAATACCGCACTTGAAATTGCAGGAGCACCGACCCGCACCCACAGGCTCAGAAGTCTCGCGAGAGTCAGTCTTGCTTTACGGCGAGAACTGCTACACCCCCCAGTTAAAAGCAT
>NW_015150728.1:434962-442299 GCF_000732505.1 Cyprinodon variegatus
TGCGAGTGAAACCTTGAAAGCTCGCGAGATCAGGATGGTCTCACGAGGCTAGGGACAATGGCCTCGGGTGTAAGAGTTTGCCCTGATATCGAAGTGTGTGGCAGCCTCGCTTCGGTCAGTGAGCTCCAGGGCAGCTGTGGCTACAATGTAGCTTGCCACCATCAGTGTGTGAGTGAATGACTGAATGTAGTGTAAAGAGCTTTGGTCAAGTCTCCTGACTTGAAAAAGCGTTATATTAGTACAGGCAATTTGGTGTTGATAAAATCTATTTTTCTTCATAGATAATAAAAGTATCTCTAACTGTTTATTTTCAGTATGTTACCCTACTTCCACCCTTTAAATGAATACATATTTAAACTTTACACCCTATTAAAATTCAAAATAATACAAGAGGTACAGGATTCCTTCTGATCACAGAGGGAATGGAAATCCTCTGCCGCTGAGCAACACATCCACAAACTGAGACCGCAAGCAGTGCACTGCAGGAGGCAGCCTCAGTAAAAATTCAGATAGTGCAAAAGCTATAAGGCAAAGTTAAGTGTTCAGCTTAAAGGTTGGAGCTTTGGGAGATGTTATGTCTCTTTATCAGTCACTTCTACCACAAATCATAGGAAAGATTAGTGACGATAACGGTCTTTAGATGTTCGAAAATTAAAAATGGTTTAAAGGATTGCAGAAACATTATCTTTAGCATTTACAGCACAAAAACAGACAGCGGCCTCAAGTGGTGGGTCAAGATGAAATTAACCAAGGTGGCCAGACAGAGTAAATGTTTTTTCTATTGAGCCACAGTACAAAAGAATAACAAAAACAAAAAATAAAGTATAGCAAAAGCTCATCTTTTAGTATAGTACGAGAACCACAAACAATAATAATAATGAATTTTATTTGTAACGCCCTTTACATTTGAATTCAAATCTCAAAGTGCTAGAGTTCAAAAAGGGAAGATTAAAACAAAGGTTAAATGACCATAACATTAAAACAGAGTAAAAGACAATCAATAAAATAAATACATTTGGAGGCATACATAGCCTATTATAAAATCTAAAAATCAGCAATTGAAAGCATTTCTAAAAAGAAAAGTTTTCAATCCTTTCTTAAAACAGTCCATTCCACAGACGGGGAGCTGCGGCTTCAAAGGCCCTGTCGTCCGTTGTTTTTAGCCGTGTCCTGGGTGGGGCCAGACGGTGCTGTTGGCCTGACCGGGTCCGGGAAGAGTTGTGTGGTGTGAGCAGTTCAGTGAGATAGGTGGGGACCACACCGTGCACACAGTGATGGGTGTGCAGAAGAATCTTGTACTGAATGGGGAGCCAGTGCAAAGTGTAAAGGATGGGAGTGATATGCTGGTGTTTCTTCACCCTCATCAGGACCCTGGCAGCGCTGTTCTGCACGTACTGGAGCTTCTGAAGGCTCCTGCCAGAGATCCCGATGAGGAGAGCGTTGCAGTAATCCAGCCTGGAGGAGACGAAGGCATGGACGAGCTTCTCTGCAGCAGGGAGAGATAGGGAGGGGCGGAGTTTGGAAATATTACGGAGGTGAAAGAAGGAAGTTTTGCAGATAGAGGTGACATGATTGTCAAAGGAGAGGTGGGGGTCAAGCTTGACCCCAAGGCTTGTAACAGAGGGAAGATTAGAAGCATCCCTAAACTAACAGAATACAATGGTGATCATATCTTAATGCCGCTGGAGCTTTAAGCACACAGTGATTTTTATGTTACTGTGGAAGTAAATTTTAAAGGCAAAATATTAAATCGGTCCAAGGAACAAACCAGTTATAGTTTCTTCTGTCAGCACTTATTATCATACGAAACAGATTTACTATTATACTTCAAAAACTGATCTAAATACATAAAAAATGTCTTAAAATAAGTGCATTCCCCTTTAATGCGGTAAATAGATGATCTGGCAAAGAAATTAGTATTTTTGCTCTTATAATTTGATAATTAGATATAATGTGCTTATGATGTGAAAAAGGATAATGGAATTATCTTTCATTATTTTAAATGGAAATCATCTTATTCTATTGGCTAACTGTCCAACTTGACTGCTTAAAATAAAGAGAAAATACACCTACAAGATTTTTATTTCTCTGTATACTGTTTAAATACTTGGGGGAGCAGGACCTGGGCACTGGCGCCCATTGGCCCCTATCTGGAACCACCCATGCCTTTAGTTTTTCTTAGTTTTATGTCAGTTTTTCTTTTTTCTTAAGGAAACATAAAAAAAAGCCACACAAACGTTGGTTAGTGTGCCACTAATGTATGCTGCTACCAAACTGTTTAAGTCGGGTCACATTCAGAATAAAAACTTCTGAAAGTACTTTAAGTATGAAATTATTACATACTGTTCAATAAATGATAAGTGTTTTTTATTAAAGGTATTTTTAATTTGAATGTGCTTTACTGGAGACTGGATGTTTGTCAAAGAACACTATTGCTATGTTACGGTGCGGTATCGGCTGTTGAGCAAGTCCCAGTGCTGTATTTGGTGTTTGTCACAACGTTCTTTTATCCATGCTGGTGACGACCAGTGCACTATGTTAAGCAGAGGGTGAATTTCAATGGTGAAGTCCTCTGGAAATCTAAAATATTTCTTGTTGATTGCAGATGTGTCTAGTAGTTCCCATTGATTTTGCTTGTAAAGCGGGGAGAATGGCGCTTGGCTTACTGCACCATGATGTCACTGCCGGAAGATGGCAGGAGTGAGGTGTTACTAGATTTGGGCAAAAATGGTCGGTCCCAGACTCAGTGACAGTTTACTTATTTAAGGTAAATTCATTAAATCATGCAAACGTATTTGTTTTAGGTATAAATAATGACTGGTTATTTCTTGCTAAGCGGACTACCCTTTAACTAAACAGAAAGTAAAAATTATGCTGAAACCATGAACTGAACCAATTAAATAAAAAATAAACCACAAAGGAGGATAACATGGAAGCCTTTTCTAACGGAGTTTCATTTTCCAATGGGATGCAAACACACTAAGTGCTGTGATTTTTGCAGGTCAAAATATGGACAAACAAGCACTTTGATCAAGCTCATCATTGTGTTCCAACTGGGGTTAAGGAAAAAGAAAACAATCACCACTGTCTTTCTCTGAGGGTTTGATCAGCCTCTATAGTCTTCTGCTTGATGAGCATGTCTTGGATCTATTCAGTAAAAACTCAGCCAGATGATTAGCTCCGGCCAAGAGAAGAAGAATCTGAAAAACACAAGAAAAATGAAGCAACAATGTAAATATGTTGTTCTTTCTTTGGAGAGAAAGTGAAAATGTTGCCTCTGGTGCTTTTAAAAGAAAATATAACAAACAAATTTTCTTACAGGGTTACCAAGGTTTTAGAAACCAGTCAAGCTGCAATCGGATAAATATAAGAATGTGAATAGGAAAACTTCTAGAACACATCTACATAAATGATCCTCAATTATATATAGACAAGCTAAAAGTGTTGAATGTGCTACTACTGGACAGAAGTTCTTATTCCCACATTTGGGATCTTCACTTTGTTTGAAAAAAAACAGGCTGTGTGAAAAGAACAGACACACACACTGCAGTGTTAGACTGGCACTGGTGTGTACCCGTCTAGCGCCTTGCTTCCACCAACAGCACAGTGTCACATGGACTTGCAGGCAAACGAGGCTCGTATGAAAGCCAAAGCGGGAGCGAGAGGTTCATACTCTGGCTGATCCGTCAGCAGCAGACAAGCTCCGTCAAGTTTCTCTCCTCTGTTCGAACACACTCCGCCTCACGCCTCAGGAGGCGAGAAGCCGCTAATTGGCAAAGGGCAAAAACACACACACTGTCGACACACACAGTCAGGTACACACACAGAGAACAAAGAGGCAGACGGACACAGAAGTCTGGCTCTGAGAAGCACTTTAACAGAGGATGTGTGCTTCTGACGGATCAACCTGGCAGACATTACAGAGCTAAAAATATACACTGCCTGCTTGTCGAGTTTCTCACTGAGTTTCTCTGCAACTTCCCTTCTTGGGAACCCCCCCACCACTTCTCTAGACTCTACCATTTCATTTAGTCAGTGACTGATGGCTTCAGTCATCTGTTATCGATTTTTTTTCCCGACATTATCTTTATTGATTTTAAACAGTACTTATACAGAACATAAGTATGCTCTCACATTATACAAAAAGTTCAGAGTATTTGACTATTGTCCAACATTCAACTTGTCCCTTCTTGTTTGCCAGATCGTTACAGGCTATTTTAGATCCAATACATACAAAGCATATGAGAAAAGAGAGAAAAAACAAACAAAAAACATGGAACATTCCAACAATCTCAAATCCCCCTAAAAAGCAAAAATAATAAATACATTTCCAACAATAATGGTTTCTCTATTTTCCACAAGATTAGCTCAGATTGTTTTGGTATTCTGCTTCGCTTAGAAATTACAAACTCCAATGTATAGTTCCAAGTGGAATAGTCAGGTATACATATAACGAAAGTCATTTCAGGACACTGCAGGAGACCGACTGCAACTATAGTTCACCCCACAACCCTCATATCCATGTTTTCTATATATTCCATTAAAGGACCCCAAATATTTTGAAATAGCGATAATTTCCCTTTTATAATTAAAGTATTTTTTTTCCATTGGCAAGGTTGTTGATAATTCTTTAATCTAATTAATGAATTTTGGTTTACTGGTACTCTTCCATGAAAGTAATATTACTCTTTTTGCAAGTGATAGACATAAATCTAGGCAGTAATATATTTTTTTTTGAAAATATAATGTCTCTTTGGGTATAATCCTAAGATAAACATCAAAAATTAGCTTTATCCCTAATATAGTTTCTAGCGCTTGTTTAATCTCCCTCCAAAATCACACTACTTTCTTGCATTTCCAGATACAATGAATAAATGTTCCCTTCTCTTCTCCACATCTATTACACAGGTCTGGGATGGCCCCATTATATTTACTAAGCTTTTCTGGGGTCACATAAGTTCTCATTAGCCAATTATATTGCAGTACCTTGAGGCGTGTATTAGTAGTTTGTGTTTGTGCTTCAGCACACGCCTTCTCCCAGTCCTCTGAAGATAAATTTTCCTGTAAATCCTCCCTCCAGGCAATGAGCTTCTGCAAAGAAGACTCGGAGGATCCCTCCACCAACATGTTATACTGTTTGGAGATGATTCCTTTTCCAAAGCAATCCTTCTTCATTACAGTTTCCAAAGTGGACAGTGGGGGGGATAAATTTTGATTAGATTTTGAGATGACCTAATAACATTTCTCAGTTGTAGATATTTAAAATGATGTTTACTTGGGATTTCATACCTGGCCTTCAACTCTTCAAATGACATCCAGACCCCCTTCTCTGAATCCACCAGATCTCCTATTGTCTTTAAACCTTTTTTAGCCCATTTCCTAAAATTAGTTAAAGAGGAGGGGTCACCTAGATATTTCTTAACTTGATACCAAACCGTGATCATGTTTCTGACAATAGGGTTTTTTGTCTTATTTTTTTTTTTCAAAAATTCTGATATTTACTGAGTAAATATACTGGGGCAGAGGGTACAGAACAGTTTTCAATATTCACCCAAGGCAAGAGACATTTATCTGTAAAATAGTACATCATAGTCCTAAGTTGAGCTGCCCAGTAGTACCAAAGTGGATTGGGGCATCTGAGGCCTCCTCTATCATACGGTAGAAATAAAAGTGTTAAACGAAGCCTTCGTCGTCTATTATTCCACAGAAACCGTGTGAAAATATTTTTTAAGGTCGAAAATAAATTGGCAGGAGGCAACAGTGGGATGTTCTGAAACAAATACAGAAGTTTGGGCATTATATTGGATTTTAGAACATTGATTGGTGCTATGAGTGACAAGGCCAGATTATTCCATCTATCCACAGAGGCAGCAATTAAGTCCACCATGGGGTTATAGTTAGCAGCAACCATGTCATTTTTATGTGGTACTATCCTAACCCCCAAATATGTAAAGCAATCCATCTCTTATCAATTTTGGTTTAAAAAAGGGAAAACGTCGATGTACATTTTGGACTTTATGGATGTTAAATAAACCTCCAAGTTGGAATATTTGATCATCTTGGGATTCATGACAACATTAGAATTAATGAGCCAGTGCTGTAAGTAGTTGTAGATGTTTTACCAACAGCTGATGAAAATAATTAGAGTATGGCTGAGTGCTAATATGTGGCTCGTTTAATAGGTTCCCTGTGGAACCAGATCCATCTTAAAGACCTGAAGATATTTCATATAACTGTGACCCAGTTTTTACTCCATCCACAGAGACCTCAAACACATCTCCCAGCATAAATACCCCGTTATACAGAAATTATGAGGAAGTTTTATTAATCTTTGAAAAATCTATGACTTTACTGATACATGTGAACACATAATAACTATATTATTGTTGTTATCAGACAAAGTTACTGTTGAGGAACTTTTCGAACACCCAGTGCTATCCCTAACATCCATGAATATCCAGTCTTATAGAGCATCAAGAAAACATTTCTACCCCTTAAACTTTTAATTAGGGTTGAAGGATTTTGCCAAAAACAACAACTGCAGGGGCAAGCTTCGGTGACGCAGTGGTTAGGTCATGACCTATATACAGAGACCTTAGTCCTTAGAGCAGCTGACCTGGGTTCGAATCAGACCTGTGGTCCTTGCTGCGTTCTCCCCCTCTCTCTTACCCCCTCTCCTCTCAGCCTACTGTCCATAAAAATGAGCCACTAGTGCTGTAAAAACTTATTTTAAACCAATATTGTGATTATATTTCAATTTCCCTTTGTACTAGCCATAATCATATAATTTTTTTACTAAGGCTGGGCATACACTGTACAATTTGTTTGCGCTTTTCAGGCCGATTCTCCAGTTGTGCGTCCTGTAGTATTCAGTATATGTCACAAATTCAGTATATGTCACAAATCAAAACCACAGGTTTGCATAAGTTTTACAGAGATTTTATGTGATATACCAATACAAAGTACACTCACCGGTCACTTTATTAGGTACACCTGTCCAACTGCTCGTTAAAACTTAATTTCTAAGCAGCCAATCACATGGCGGCAACTCAGTACATTTAGGCATGTAGACATGGTCAAGACAATCTCCTGCAGTTCAAACCGAGCATCAGTATGGGGAAGAAAGGTGATTTGAGTGACACTCCTTTCAGCTAAGAACAGGAAACTGAGGCTACAATTTGCACAAGCTAATCGAAATTGGACAATAGAAGATTGGAAAAACGTTGCCTGGTCTGATGAGTCTCGATTTCTGCTGCGACATTCGGATGGTAGGGTCAGAATTTGGTGTCCACAACATGAAAGCATGGATCCATCCTGCCTTGTATTAACGGTTCAGG
>NW_015150728.1:442525-447511 GCF_000732505.1 Cyprinodon variegatus
GTTTCTTGAACCAGTGAACGAGTGAAGTTCACTGTACTCAAATGGCCTCCACAGTCACCAGATCTCAATCCAATAGAGCATCTTTGGATGTGGTGGAATGGGAGATTAGCATCATCGATGTGCAGCCGACAAATCTGCTGCAACTGTATGATGCCATCATGTCAATATGGACCAAACTCCCTGAGGAATGCTTCCAGCACCTTGTTGAATCTATGCCACGAAGAATTGAGGCAGTTCTGAAGGCAAAAGGGGGTCCAACCCGTTACTAGCATGGGGTACCTAATAAAGTGGTCGGTGAGTGTAAATCGGGCTTGTAAAGTTTAAAGAACTTGTTTCTAAGATAGAATCAAGGGTTTGCATTTAGTTCACTTTAAAGACTGAAAATAATCATATTGGGTGGAGAGCATTTGTGAACAGCAATTTTTTATCTGACACCAGATTTTCTTATCTATTTTCCGACCTCACACATAAAAGAGAGAACAGGGAGAAATCTTAAAACTTGCTGCAGAACAAAATGGCGAATGTATAAAACCTTGTTGACTTGTCACCACACACCTTTCCGTTAAACCTTCCAAGAAAGCTGGAAGAACTGCTTGGAGCGCTCAGCTTCTGCCAACATATGAATATGTACAGAAGTAATTAGCAGGAAGGTACCCACTGCGTGTCCAGATAACCATAGCAACGAGGATGTCAGGTCATGACAGAGACTTTGTCAACACATTAATTTCTCTTTCCAAAAAAATTAAAAAAGAATCCACTTGACTTTCGTTTCCAAGTCTGAATAGATTTCGCTTCCCATCCAGGAAGCTTTTTCAATTCAAAATGTCAGAAATAGCTTTGAGTTCGAGGCTTTATACAGTAGCCAAACAAAGCCTTGTTTTGGCTTTGAAACATGCAAATTGAAACAGAAGAACAGATCCACCCCTTCGGAATGGGGGTCGTTTGCCTTCATTGTTAGTTTGCAACATCCCATACCTGTCTATGTCTCTGAAAGGGGGTCGTTAAAGGGAATTGTTGGCCTGGCTGAATAGGCGAGGTCTTCTGTTCCCCTGTAAGGGGGTGGGGGTTGCGATGCTATCGGGAAGTCAGCCTAATCACTGCTTTGTGGTTTTTTAAAAGCTGAAATCTGAGTCCACCCCTCTGATTAAGGTTGTTTTTTCTTTCTTAACATACAGTAGATGGCTTCCTTAACACCCCTCTCAAACCACCTATTTTCTTTGTCCAAAACGTGAACATTCTGGTCCTTAAAAGAATGTCCTTTGTCCATAAGGTGTAGATGTACCGCTGAGTCTTGTCCCGAGACTCGGTGGTACAGCAACGTCTTTAAACTTGGGGGAAAAAAGTCCATTGGACTGTTTTTTTTTTACTTTTTTGGAATGACTATGAACTGGATGACTGAGAATCTTTACCAGCATTAATTACTCTTCAAACAATATTTCTTAAAGTTTCAAACTTTTTCTGGCTGTTTTGTTGGATATCTGTAATTTCATTAAGGACCTTAGCCGCCTGGCTGGCTGTAAAGGGCTGTATGAGGTAAGGAAAGCTTTCTGGACCAGATGTCATCAGAAATGACAGCGAGTCAATAAAGGAAACTTGTCAACTACCTATTAACATAGTGTCACACTAAATATACTCGCTCATTCAGGGAATCTCATGGTCATCTGTTCCTGTAAGAGCTCTATAGGTGCATATTGACAGTGGAGGAGTGCACTTGACTCCAGCATATTGAATTAATGACAAGTCTTTCTCCAAGATCATAAATTATATCAGAGTTTACAGAAGCATCATTAAGGGAGGTTTAAACGTTGTTATCTGGAGCGTGACTGTAAAGACGTGGGTCCTGGTTCTGGATAATTCAGCCTCCTCCTTCCCTCATTAAATATACTGTTTAATTAAACCGGACTTCAGCATTGCAGCATGGAGTAAAGACATAAGGACACCCACTCCAGCTTCCTGTTATACAGCAGCACACTAAGCTGCCCCAACCAAGGACTCAAGACTCAATGTCCACAGCAGTGGGATCAGATGTGTTTCTGTGCATTCATGGATCAATGTTTGAGAGTAGCACCAACTGCTTTTGATGAAATTTCTGCTTTTATTTTTTTAATTCAATGATTTAAAAAAGTCTTGGGTTCAAATCATAACTAAGGCCTTTCTACATAGAGTTTGCATCATTCTGTGTATGTGCATTTTTGTCTGCATTGCATTTTGCTGTAGGAACATGCATATGTTCCCAGTGTCTTACAGTATGAAGTAGGGTGATTGATCCCAGAAAGAAATGCATCATGGCGTGATCTAGAAACATTCCTTCTAACGAGCCTCATAAAGTTCCAATACACACAGTGATGACCCTTCCCATTAGTGGCCAGAAGAATATAGCCCATGTTTGAAAAAAGCATTTAGCAGTTCCCAGAACTGAAAAAAAAGGATAGGGCTCATAGGTCAGACGTACAGAAGCCGAGAGCAGCCTTGTCCCTCTGAAACTGTTTCACAGTGGTTTTCTCAAGAAAACAAGTTAATTTTCTCATTATCTAAACATAACGAAAGCAGTTTTCTTGTCATAACAAGATGATTGGTGTGTGTTAAAACTGACTACATCCTTCAATACCATGTTGTGCCATATGCCATGATCATGCTTTTTGGACATTGGGAACCACTGTCCATATTTCAGCCAAGACCTCCAAAAGCAGTCACAGGAACTCCCACAGAGGTGTGACCAACCACCCCCTCTGTGTTGAGGACAGACAAAACCACAGAAGACTTTTTGTCTCCTCTCTTCCCCATGAAGCTGGGTCTCCGGCAAAAAAATGGAGATCCGGGCTCAAAAGACCCAGGTCTCCAGTATCATCAAGGATAAGTCATCACGGTGACCTTTCAGAACCAAACTGCTGCAAAACAGACCTTTTGCAACACATTTCTCTTGAGTTTCAGAACGTATAGAGCCAGACTGGATAAGATGGACCCCTGGTGTGAGCCTGAGACACAGAAACTGCTAAGCTGCTGCTGGATGAAACTCAAGCCTTCCAATGGGCATGGACAAAAAGGTTTGCAGGTCTGGCACAATTATGGTCAGAACAAACAATATATCTTTTGATGTTGACGCAAACAGGATGGGATCCATGCTACACTATGCTATACAGAAACATGTTTTGAGCTGTTGTTGAAGCTTGGACAAGCTTTATTGCACTAAGGGTTTAAACACTGATATAACATATGTGTTTATGTGTTCCTCAGATGCTCATTACATTTCCATTACCAAGTATGACCAAGAGTCATTTAATGGAATCCTCATGTCTGTTGGTTGCTTACTATTTCAAAGAGGGTAAAGAATCATTTGACTAAAGGTTATTGGTTCCCGATTAAGCAAATCATTTAATAAAACATTGTTTGGTCAAATAATATTTTATTTACTTCATGGATTTGCATTGTGAATTGGTCTGAAAACATTCCAATTTATCCAAATTAGTGAAGCTAATTTGATCACATTCCAAGTTCTTCCAGATGAATTTTTGGTTTTCAAACACAAAATCCATCTTAAACTGTAATATGGTTTTTAACCATGTTTCCCCTTCCTCTTTGTACATAGTAGTGTAGTTTAGTTGAGTTTCACTAGTTTTAGTAAGGAGTTTTAAACTGAAATATGTTTGACTTGTAGCTGAATGATTTTTTGTTAATAAACTCTTATATTTTGAACAGATGTTGTGGTGAATTTATTCCATGTATGTGCAGAATTAACTGTTTGACCATGATTAGTGCTCGAATCACTCTTTAATTTATTGTTTTAACACACAGCTAGTAGGGCGTGTGTTCATAAACAGTATATAATAGCTGTAATAATATCTGATTAAATAAGATATTTACCACCCCTACCGGGGAGGGCAATATCCATCTTAAAGTATCAGAAATATAAATTCCCAGCTGGCTGGGAATTGAATAGAACACAAATCCACAACGTTGATATGACAACCTACCTGGATGCGCATTGAACTTAAAATCCTAACAACCACAACAGTGGGAGAGGACTTATAAGCCATGGCAGCCAGTTTAACTTAGGTGATGAGACGATGGTTTGATGATTTGCTTCCACTTCTGATTCTTAAGTATTTAGACCTATGCCTCCGGCGCCTTAAAGGGGTTATAGAATGCAAAACTGAGTTTACCTTTTCATAGATGAGTGTCCCCACTAACTTTCATTACAAAGTTGCACCCTTGCCCTACCATATCAACAATTTGACACATTAGTTTGACACATTAGTTTGACACATGCGAAATTTCAACTCGATCAAACATCTTGAAGTGGGTCAGGGGCATTAGTTATTGAACGCCCCTCGTACATTATACCAACATTTAAACATAGAGGTGGGTGAGTAAAGCTCAGGGCCAGCTTTGCTATTGGACATGGATAACTTACTGAGTTCATTGGAATATTTAAATGTTCTCTCTACCGGGAAACCCTGGAGCAGAACATCCTTTTATCTTTCAGTGGCCTAAAACTTTGAACAGACTAATTGACCACAATTCACCAGAACGTCCACATCAGAAAAGGATGCTCTTTTTAATATATTCCTCTAATAATTAAATAATCTAACTGGAGTTCTTATTTATAGGTTATTCTCTGGCACAACTGTTAGTTTCATGGTATAAAATAATACATTGTTGGGGGAAAAAAAGTGAAAAGAAAGGAAATAATTCATGTGTTTGAATTGCTTTCCAGTCATCTAGTTATAAAAAGCGCAACCAGCTCAGCCTGCATTAAGACACTGCGCCTCATTCTCTCAGAGCGAACTTAAAAAAACACCAGTGGACAAAAAGTAATGAAGTATTTAACTTATAGATGTGCAAACTACCTTCTTCTTTTCGTCATATTGAAAATGACAGGGCGTGGCACACCAGCTAGGAGAAAAAGCAGACCTGTTTCTGTGTCTACTACAGCAAAAGAGACCAGAGAGTTATTCCCCCAGAGACAGAGCTGGCTCCTCTGGGGGG
>NW_015150728.1:452260-453206 GCF_000732505.1 Cyprinodon variegatus
TGGAGGGATGGATGGTGGGGCCAGCCTTCTTCATGCCTGCTAACAGAGCTTATCTGTTGGGATTTGGCCCTAAGTATAAAGAGTGAACCCGGACAGCCCAGCAATGCAGCGGTTATCTTTCCTCCATCAGCAGAACAACAGCAGTTTGTCTTTCAGAGGCAACGGAATGACTTTAAAAAATCTGGCCATTCTCTTACCTATTTGTGATGCGACTCACGTGCAAAGTGTGCGATGCTGAGCTTGTTAGACGTCAGGTGCAGCAGCCCTTCAGGGAGCAAAGCTCAGGCTGGGAAGCTAAATACAGCTCAGCTGTTCTACTGTACATCACGCTGCCGGCTGTATGCTGTGATTTAGCAACATCTGCTGGTTACTTAAGGTACAACAGCAAAACGCAAACTTAACAGGGAAGGTTTTGTTGTTGTTTTTTAGTTTACTTTTTACGTAAAAGAATAAAGCAAACACATTATTACAGACTAATCATTTTGACAATCCTAAATGATCCAAACAGCATATTTTTTTCATAAAGTCTTGTGTTTAGTTGTAATTATTTTGTATCTTCATGCTATAAGGAACTACTTTATTGCACTTTGGTTTTATATATTTATTTTAAACTTTTATTTATTTCACATGTAATAAATCAATATACAATCAATACTCAACACATATTTTAAGAAAACACACTAGGAGATGCTATTACTGTCCTGATATAAACGGGTAATTCTTTACCTACAGACACTTTTATGTCCTTTGATCATATTTCATGAAAAAAAAATTAAAAAGGGACATTTCACACCTTTATAGTTATCTTTACAATGAAACTGTTTTAGGACAGTTGTTTTAGAGGTCTGTGATGACTTTTTTTTTTTTTTTTACCTTTTTTCAGCCTCATTTATATGTAAATATTACTGTTTTATGCTTAAAAAAATGAATAGTAAAAAAACATTTT
>NW_015150728.1:455539-457824 GCF_000732505.1 Cyprinodon variegatus
TTTACCAAATGTCTGGAGAATGGATTAAAGGTGAAAAAAAAAAAGAAGAGGTCTGCGTTATATTTAAAGAACTTGATCCAAGAGGTGGGGAACTTAGGAGAACCAGACGTCTTCATCTCCGCAGCTACTTTTCAAAGGGGCTGAATTACATCTGGCATTTAGACTCCTATGACAAACTGAAACCGTTTGGAATCTGCGTAAATGGCTGTATTGATGGATGAAAGCGTTCACCACCAGCAGTGACCCAAAGAGTATTGGTGGCTACTTCATGGACGCAGTTAAGAAAATAGATGGCTGCCCAATTATTGTCAGAGGTGACAGGGGCAGGGAGAATGTCAGAGTGAGGGACGTCAAACGTTTTCTGAGGCGAAATATACAGGATGACTCTGACTTTGACAGCTACATAGCGGGGGCAAGCACATCAAACCAGAGAATTGAAAGCTGGTTGGGTTTCCTCGGGAGGGAGTCAATGGAGTTCTATATTTCTCTTTTAGTTGATCTTAAGGATCGCGGTTTGTACAACGGTGGATATTTGGACAGAAGCCTTGTTCAGTTCTGCTTCCTGGGCATCATGCAGGTAAGACTCAGAGTTATCTTGTTTTTTTTACATAAAGAAACTTTCCAGCTTGCATTATTTCCACAGTATTAGTACAAGATGCCAGAGTGATTTGAATTCTGAACAGCCCATTTGATAAGAAAGAAGTAAATAAAACAGGGGCCAAACAGCGTACATGGACGTAATTTTTTGGGGGGCACTTTTTCAAACGTCTGTTTTGGTCCCCTGCATGTTTTACTGTCTAAAAACAATGTTATACTACTATGGACGACATTTTGATTTCAGAAGTTTGTGGGGGGCATGTTTGATCTTCCAATCACAGACCCAATTCAGGGGTGCATCAGATGTTTGTAAAGGGGGCTTCTCAGAACTGAAAGCAGTGGCAGCCAATCACACAAGAAAATACAGTTGGCCAATCAGAAACTTGTGCACGGTTTAAACTCAGGGAAGCAGGCTTCAGGTTGAGGTGTGGTTTTCTGCTTGGTCCTGGTGCTCGATTAGTGTTGGTGTACCGGAGCATAACATTGTTTTTGGACAGTAAAAAGTGCAGGGGACCAAAACAGACGTTTCAAAAAGTACAGGGGACATGCCCCCCCCCCAAAAAAAAATTACGTCCATGTACGTTACAGTACACAGACATTCGTTGAGCTCTAGGATCAAGCGGAAATCTGCAGCTCAAGCTGAAACCCGCTTCCCTGAGTTTAGACCACCAACAAGTTCCTGACTGATTGCTCATACCTATTCCTAATATTGTAGCAACTTTTTAAGGCAACTTCCTTAATATAAGTATTATTTTTATGGTTGCCTGGCATTATGCAATCGTGCATTTTATTCCTATTGGTTTAAAAATTAGACTGTTGATGTCCATGTACTGGGAAATTAGGGAATAATGTTATTCTTATAGTTTCTTTTCTAAGTTATGACCGAGTTTGTTTAATCTCTTTTACTAAAATGAAAAGTATAATGAGACATTTTGTAATGCCATAACTAACTTGACTCTGTGTTCATTGTTTTATCAGGATGAGTTAGATGAGATGACCTCCGTGTGGGATTCTCATATTATTCGACCTTCAAAAAATGACAGAGTACCAAGTGGCCGACCTAAAGTTATGTACAGGTTTCCAGACCTCTACTCAACCAGAGATTACATTTCCCCAGTAAACAGTGATGATGTACAACTCTGCATTACAAACTCTACATTTCGACAAGCAACACCATGTGACACAGACATCAACAATCTCTGCAACTTTCTGATGGTGGAGTTACATTTGCAGCTCCCCTCTGATGGTTTCCAAGCAATAGATCTGTACTTGCATTTGATTTAGAACTAGTATTAGAACTAGTCTATAAGTTGTAGTGACTTACAAATGTTTATCCTGTTTGTTCAGTATGTTTGTAAAAAATGTGTATCTTAGAAGATTGTGTTTCTTTCTTTAAGAAATGACTGCTATGACCTTGCCTGTTCAATAAGGCAAATATAGTCGCTTTTTTCTCCTTTATTCAAAAAGGAACTCAGTGGCAAGTTGAACATTTGTGTGTTTATTTGTTCACATAACATTCAAAATGTTACTTTGGATATGAAAATCTTCTGAACAAAACTGAAAGGTATCATCACTGATTAAACAAAAAATTGACATTTGTTTTTGTCAATATCTAACCCTTTATCGGGTTCTGTGGTATGAAAAAAAAATACAGAGATGAAATCAGTTTTAGAATTAGATTCAAAAAC
>NW_015150728.1:460961-461942 GCF_000732505.1 Cyprinodon variegatus
CCCCAGAGCACCCCCCCCGACTACAGACCCCCAGGGAACCAGGGGGAGCGGGGGGAGCCCCCGGCCTGCAAAGAAGACCGTGCCTCCAGGAGAAGGAGAAGAGAGGAAGATGATGAAGGGTTTGGTTCTTCATCTTAATCCTCAGCTTCGCTTCATTGCGAGAAGCAGTTGAAGGAGTTAAAGGAAGGTTCTTGATGAAATCCCTCTTCTCAAAAATGCCTTTCACCACAAGGCCTCTTCCCAGGGGGCTCCTCTTCCTCATCTTTGTCTCTTCTCCTTCTCCTGGAGGCACGGTCTTCTTGGCAGTCCGGGGACTCCTCCGGCTCCTCGTGGTTCCATGGAAGTCTGAAGTCGGGGGGAATCCTCTGGGTGAACCGAAGGTGAGGTGGAAGGTGGCCATCGTCTTTATTGTCTTCTTCCTCAGAGCTTGTGGTGTCATATCCGGACAACTCACTAGACACCTCAAGAGACTCACAGGAAAAAAACTCACTAGAAAAAGACCTATCATCCTCATCCTCAGCCTCTTCCTCTACCTCAGCATCATCCTCAGCCTCAACCTCTACCTCCACAAAATCCTGTATCTCCACCTCCTCATTCTCCTCCACCACTACTGCTTCAGCATCTACTTCCTCCTCATCATCATCATCATCAGAAGAAGAATCTTCCTCCACCTCCTCAATGTGTAACTGTTCTCTCAACCTCCTTATCCTCCTCCTCAGTCCTCTCATGATGTTATTAAAATTGAGATTAAAATTACCCAGTTCCTGGATCCAGAACAGGAGCTCCGGGTCAGGAAGGGCAACTAGAACCATGAGGGAAAGAAATCATTAGACCAGGAACGTTAATTAAGGAACATTAAATTAAAACTAAATGCTTTATTTTAGTTTGCTGGATGTGCCAGTGTGAGTTTGTCAGGTTAAAGTAGATTTAATCAATAAGAACATCGATCTGTGAGCTAAAATAACTCAATAAAAAAACATA